>NC_089017.1:68504350-68804350 GCF_963932015.1 Anas acuta
CCTTACGTTCAGTGACAGAACTTAGATATTCACTAATTTAAAGCAAAGGGCTATTTCAAAAAGCATTTCATGGGCTTAGTTTTACTGATGCAAGTGTAATCATGTTCAGAAACAGAGTTCTGTTAACAAGACAAAGGGTTATTAGCATTTCTATTGGTCATTCTACAGGTGTTTAAAACAGCACTGCATGGGCATTCTTTCTTCCCTTACCTAAAACTAAGTATACCACATGGACCCTCCAGCACAGTTTCTGCTGTATGTTTCCCTTGGTGGCAGAAAGAAAAGATTCTAAAAATCACAAAACCCACAAAATTCAATGCAATATATATTTCTTTCAAAAGTTAAGTTCTGATTACAGTGATTCACTAAATATCCATTATCCAATAATGTAAGCTCCCATTTTCTACCCCACTTTGAATCTTATCCTGTAGCACTTAGCAGAGCCTGTCATGTAGGATATAAGACTTGAAGGTTTATTGAGCAAGTTCACAGATAATCACAGAATCATAGAATGGCCTGGGTTGAAAAGGTTAAAGATCATCTAATTTCAACCCCCCACTCTGGGCAGGGTTGCCAAGCACTAGAGCAGGCTGCCAAATCATACCAAACTGGGTGGAGCTGTGGACTCAGTCGAGGGTGGGGAGGCCTTGTAGGGAGATCTGGACAAATTATAGGGCTGGGCAATCACCAACAATATGAAGGTTAACAAGAGCAAGTGCTGGATTCAGAATCTGGGAAGGAATATGCTCTGGAGAGCAGCCCCACAGAAACGGATCTGGAAGGTATGGTCAACAACAAGCTGGACATGAGCCAGCAGCATGCCCTCACAGCCAGAAGGGCCAGTCACACCTTGGGGTGCCTCAGGCACAGCGCTGCCATCTGGGCGAGGGAAGTGACCGTCCTGCTCTGCTCTGCACTGGTGCAGCCTCACCTTGAGGACTGTGTGCGCCTTTGGGCGCCTCAGTCTAATAAAACTATTAGAGAGTATCCAAAGGAGGGCTACAAAGATGATGAAAGGTCTGGAGGAGATGTGTGAGGAGGGGCTGAGGTCCCTTGGTTTGCTCAGCCCAGAGCAGAGCAGGCAGAGGGGAGGCCTGATGGCGGTCTGCAGCTCCCTCAGGAGGGGAGCGGAGGGGGCAGACGCTGAGCTCTGCTCTCTGGGGACAGCGACAGGACCCGAGGGGACAGCATGGAGCTGGGACAGGGGAGGGTCAGGCTGGGGGTTAGGGAAAGGGTCTGCACCCAGAGGTGCTCGTGCACTGGGACAGGCTCTCCAGGGAAGTAGTCATGGCACTGAGCTGCCAGAGCTCAAGAAGTGTTTGAACAGCACTGTCCAAAAATCAGACACTAGCCTGATTTTTTGGGTGGTCCTTTAGGGATGCAGGAGATGGACTTGATGATCCTTGTGGGTCCCTTCCAACTCATGATACTCCGTGATTCTACATCAGTTTTCAGCCACTTTGAATTCAAACCTGTGGCTGAAGAACAACCTCACCTCTTAAGTGCTTTCATTGCTTTGTAGTTCAAATTACTCCTGTTTCTGCTTACTTTCAAATTCATCTCCTTGATCCTATTCAGCTAAAACTAGGTCTTGTAAAGTCATCCCCTTGTAATAGGAAGAATCTGTATCTTTTGTGCATTACCTTTCATCCATGAATCTCCGTTATGAAGGCAAAAGTATTTACATTCAACATCCATTTGGAAGGTGACGAGTCTAAAGCATGGAAAAATGAAATGAATTTCAGAAAAACAGAAACAACCACATGAGCAATAGAACTCCTAGCCCTCATCCAATGTACTGATTCTTAAACTACAAATACACATGATCAGGATACATGATATAAGAATTATGTTAAAGGCTATTTGGACAAAGTTTATACAACACAAAGAAGTATCTTTTGCTCAAGAAACCTTTGAATCATATAGCACTGCAGACCTGAAGGAGTATATAAATATCAATGCATGCTGACTTTATTTATACACATTCCCCTGGGAAGCTTTTGTAGTTACTGCCTTTTGTATGAAAACAGGTCTCTTTGGTGAAGTGCACTATTGTATTCCCTACTTCAAAGCAAGTTGTTGGCCTCTGTCTGTCCACGTCTCCAGGCATAGACATGACCATGCACAGACACATATAGTCAGTTGTAAATAATTCTAGAAATTATTATATGCCTTGCTACCAAAAAGTGTCAAACTTAACTGCCAATGAAAGTATAAGTGGATTTCAGAGAGAGGGACAGGAGATCCTTGCAAATGCTGCCTTTTGATGTGGATTAAAAGTATGAAAACTACAAACATGGACAGACAGTTTCCTCAGCACGCAAGTTAATTGGAGAAACTACTCCTGTACAGGAGCAGTGTTTATTTGCAGTAGTAGGATGCATTTGACTTTGAACACAAGAGTCAAGAACTGTGAGGAAGCTCCCCTGGCATAAAACTCACAAGTCCTAGTTGAATGACTAGTTCTGGTATTCAGTGTTATCACTTCAATTCTGTTTTCTTTGTCACACATTCATCCAGTATAAACATATACTGGCAAGATAACAAAAGTGACAGCCATCACATAGGACCATAAAATAGCTCGGCCTGGAAGAGACCCAGGTTGTTCTCTGGTCCAGTATCCTGCAGGGTCAACCATGTTGTTCAACCAGGATGTGCAGGGTTTGTCCAGCTGGGGCTTTAAACCATCCAAGAACAGGGATGTAACAACCTATCTGAGCAACTGCTCCACTGTCAAACTGTCCTCTTGGGGAAAAGTAGGTTCTGATCTCCCGCCTGAGCCTTTCCAGCTTTGGCTGATGCAACTGGCTCTCAGCCTCCTTCCATACAGCCTGGCCCAGGCCACTCGATCTCTTCCCCATAGTTTCAGGCATGCTGTTAGGTTCCACAAAACCATCTCTGCTCCAGACTGGACCAGCCCCAGCTCCACTTCTCCCAGGGTGAATGCTTCAGCCCTACCAAACTAGTGGCCTCTCCTGGCCTTCCTTAGTTGGTCAACATCTCTCCTATACAGGAGCATAACCAGGACTCATTGCCTGGATAAGAGATGATGGAAGCTGAACAGAGAGGCCTTCTCTGATCCTCAGCTGGCATCACCACCAGGGCTGCCTATCATTCCTGCAAAGGTTGTATGCAGTTGGACCCTTTCTCCTCTTGTCCCAGTCTCTCTGGGATGGCAGTGCTGACCTTGCATGTTATCAACCGTTTCCCCAACTTGATCTCATCTGCAAACTTGGAATAGTCAAGAATAAGCTGCACCACCAGTTCCATGTCATCAATAAAGGTCCTAGCGAGGGCAGGTCCCACAATAGACTCCTGCACTATCCAGTTTGCTTCAGGTATCCAGGTAGATCATGAACCAGTAACTACCACCCCTTAAGTCTGAATATCTGGCTAGGTTGTCGTGATACTATTGTTTCCCTCTCCATCTTGCAACATTCTATCTCGGGTGCAAGAGTATTGCTGGAGACAGAGTTGAAAGCCATGCTTACGGGTTGTGACATTGTTCTTTATCCCAACCTGGGGGACATGGAACTGCATGTGATAGGTATGCTTTGCAATGCAATGGCCTGTCAGAGGGCTACTGAGGTTCTGGAGAGAGAGTGTGTTTGTTTATTTGTTTGTTTTTGTAGGATGATTCATCTAGTCCAAGTGTCTGAGAGTGGCTAATGAAATGCAGATCATGTGTTTTGAACTTTAGGAATAAAGCTATTTTTAAAAATTCTCTCAGGATAACAGGGACACTAGTGAAAAAAGGGAGTTTTAATGTGACCTGTTTACTTCCTTTCTTTCTCTCTCTCTCTATTTTTTTTCCAGTTTTCTTGTCTTTCTGTCCCTTCTCCTTACCTATCTTCTTCTTATCCTCTTTCTTTGTGTCTGCCCCTTCCCCTCCTCTTTCAATCTTCTCTGTTTTCAATTTCCATTCTTAGTCCTCAGTGCTAGCAGATGTTTTCCTCAAAAAGTAATTATTAATAATTGTATTTTTATAAATACAGTACTCTTTGATGCTGAGATTGCCCATAGGATTGGCCAGAGCAGTGATGGTAGTACTTGCAGTTGGACTTTTCTGGACACAGCATATTCAATTAATTCAGTGCTGTTTTAAGTTGTCTTTGCTTCTCATTATTGTCCAAATTTATTTTAATTGGCAATACATTAATTTTCCCCCAGTTGGGTCTGCCTTGCCCATGATGGTAATTAGTATGTGATCTCCCTGTGTTTATCATAACCCTTGAGATTTTTCATCTTATTTTTTCCCTTGTCCTGTTGAGGAGTGAGAGACAGGCTGAGAGGGCACCTGGCAGCCATCCAAGGTCAGCCCACCACACAGCTCTTCTACCAAGAGCACTGCTCTTATTTTTAATTATAACATTATTGTCAGCTTGAATATCACACCATTCCCAACATGGACATATGAGTGGTCATCCTCATGTAAACAGATTGTTTGCTAAAAGTGAAAATCAAGTATATCATTCAGTGCTCTTGGGTTTGTTTCATTTTATATCATGCAGGTTTCAGCAGGAGCTTCACTGACTTTCTAAAATTTATGTACAGCTGCAAGACGTCCTCCTTCGGGAAAAATATTTGTTGTACAGAGTTAGGCATCTACCTTATTATTCATGCTGCACCTGCAAGTTGAACTCAGGACTGTGCCCTGCTTTCACAGAATCACAGAACTGTAGGAGTTGGAAGGGACCTTGAAAGATCATTGGGTCCAACCCTGCTGCCAAAACAGGTTCCTTAGAGCAGGCTGCACAGGTAGGTGTCCAGACAGGCCTTGAATATCTCCAGAGAAAGAAACTCCACAACCTCCCTAGGCAGCCTGTTCCTATGCTCTGTCACCCTCACCGTGAAGAAGTTCTTCCTCATGTTGGTGCAGAACTTCCTGTGCTCTAACTTGCAGACATTGCCCCTTGTCCTATCACCACAAACCACTTAAAAGAGGTTGGCCAAATCCCTCTGTCTCCCACACTTCAGGTATTTATAAACATTGATGAGATCCCCTCTCAGTGTTCTTTTCTCCAGGCTGAACAGACCCAGGTCTCTCAGCCTTTCCTCATAGGGAAGATGCTCCAGGCCCCGTGTCATCTTTGTGGCCCTCTGCTGGAGTCCCTCCAGGAGATCCCTGTCTTTTTTGTACTGGGGAGCCCAGAACTGGACACAGTACTCCACGTGAGGCCTGAGCAGGGCAGAGTAGAGGGGGAGGATCACCTCCCTTGACCTGCTGGCCACACTCCTTTTAATGCATGCCAGGATCCCATTGGCCCTCTTGACCATGGGGGCACAGTGCTGGCTCACGGACAACCTGTCGTCCACCAGGACCCCCAGATCCTCCTCCTCAGAGCCACTCTCCAGTAGGTCGTCCCCCAGCCTGTACTGATACATGCTGCTGTTCCTTCCCAGGTGCAGGACTCTACACTTGCTCTTATTAAACCTCATTTGGTTTCTTCCTGCCCATCTGTCCAGACGGTCCAGGTCTCGCTGAATGGCAGCACAGCCTTCTGGCGTGTCAGCCACTCCTCCCAGCTTTGTGCCATCGACGTACTTGCTGAGGGAAGACACTATTCCTTCATCAAGGTTGTTGATGAAGATGTTGAACAAGACTGGACCCAGCACCGACCCCTGGGGAACACCGCTAGTCACAGGTCTCCAGCCGGACTCTGTGCTGTCGATCACCACCCTCTGAGCTCAGCCAGTCAGCCAGTTCTCAACACACCTTGCTGTCCACTCCTCTATCCCACACTTTCTCAACTTTGCTAGCAGGATGTCATGGGACACAGTATTGAAACCCTTGCTAAAGTCAAGGTAGATGACATCCACTGCTCTCCCCCCATCTACCCAGCTCGTGATGCCAACATAGAAGGCAGTGAGGAAGGTCGAGCATGACTTCCCCTCAGTGAATCCATGCTTAGTACTCCTCATAACCTTCTTCTCTTCCAATTGTTTGGAGATGGCATCCAGAACAAGCTGCTCCAATACCTTTCCAAGGACAGAGGTGAGACTGACTGGCCTGTAGTTTTCTGTGTCCTCCTTCCTGCCCTTCTTGAAGACCAGAGTGACATTGGCTATCCTCCAATCTTCAGGCGCCTCTGCTGTTCTCCAGGACCTTTCAAAGATGATAGAGAGTGGTTTGGCAATCATCTCTGCCAACTCCCTTAGCACATGTGGATACATCCTGTCGGGGCCCATGGATTTGTGTGCGTTGAGCCCACTCAGATGCTCCCAGACCACTCCCTCGTCCACCAGGGTTTGCCTTCCATTTCCCAGACCCTTTCTCCTCCCTCCAGGGTCAAGGAGTCCCAGGGGCAAGTCTTTGAAGCAAAGACTAAAGCAAAGAAAGCATTCAGTATCTCCACCTTCTCAGCATCTCCCGTTACCCACATTACCAATATTATTATAAGGGACTCACATTATCCCTAGTCTTCCTTTTACTGGTTACATAGTTTAAAGAAAAACTTCTTATTATCCTTTATCTTTTGCAAGCCTCATCTCTAGGTAGGCTTTAGCCTTCCTCATTGTGTCCCTGCAGGCCCTGACAACACTTCTATACTCCTCCCAAGAGGACAGGCCCTCATTTTCCACATTTCATAGACCTTCCTCTTCTTTTGATCTTGTCGATGAGCTCCTTGCTCATCCACACAGGTTTCCTGCCCCTCTTCCCCAATTTAAAAGTTGCCCAGCTCTCACAAGCACCCTTGCCTTTTAGAAACCTAGCCCATGAAATATTCCCAGGCAGGTCCGAGAAGAGGTCTAAGTTGGCTCTCCGAAAGTCCACGGTACCAATCCTGCTTTTAGTCTTACTTCTTCCACCAATTTCCATCTTGAACTCCACCATCTGATGGTCACTGCATCCCAAGCTGCCCCCAACCTTCACATCCCTAACAAGCCCATCCCTGTTGGTAAGGACAAGGTCTAGGAGCACCCTCCGCCCCGTGGGCTCCTCCACCACCTGCAACAAAATTGTCTTCAACACATTGCAGGAACTGCTTGGACTGTTGCTTACCCAACAGAAGTCTGGATAATTGAAGTACCCCATGAGAACCAGTGCCCGGGACCATGAGGCTTCTACCAGCTGCTTGTAGACCTCCTCCTCCTGATCTGGTGACCTATACTATACCCCCACAACAGTGGGGGTGTGCTATAGTTGGTTTTTTTGTTTGTTTGTTTGTTTGTTTGTTTTTCCAAAAAAGGTGTACTATAGGTTTTTCTTTGTCACTCATGTGAAGAGACAGGTCATGGCTTGAAGAGTGCATGAGGTCTGGGATGGGAAAAGGAACCACAGATGGGTAGTGTGGCATACCCAGTGTCGCCTGGAGGCTCCTCAGCCCACTAACAAGCCATATTCATACAGCACCAGAGCCTGAAGTCATGCTTTGAGACATCTACCCACTGATTTCTAGGGTTGAAAAGTGCACTTTTGTCCATGGCAGGTGATGGCAGGTGAAGATTGTGTGAGTTTGGTACCTTGGATGCATTTCAGGACCAGGGCTTGATCTGCAGTGTGGATTGAATCTCTTCCTGCAGGAAACATCTTTTTCCAATTACTCCTTTTGATTCCAAAAGAAGCTTTATTGCAGTTCTGATTTCTTCTTAACCTGGGAAACTTCTCTAATGTTTTTCTTCTAGTGAAGCCTACAGGTTTTGTAGCCTGGCTTTGAAAGCCTGAATAAAAATAAATGCAATGGTGCTGTGAATACATTTAAGGATTGCACTTTATTGCTTGAGTGTCCATTTAGTAAAATGTCTGTTTCTGTTATTTTTTTCTGCTGGATTTCTTCAAAATCTGTCATTGTGATTGTTTGCTATAGATATTTTTAGCATTTCACAAAATATTCATTCTTTTCATTTCTATTCATTCAGCCTTGCACTGAATGTTTTTACTGTAATGTTAGCATCAATTCTACACATGCCCCAGTTTTGAATAAAAAAACTATAATGTAATACAGTGTGTGAGCACAAAATGAAATAGTATATAACCATAGAAAATGGAAAATTGTACGTTTACTCAGGTAGTTTCTAATTCCAAACTGTAAGTGAACCTGCAGGCAAATTAAATGTTACCGAGTATACTTACAGCCCGAGGAGTATAATTAATTTCTCTGTTGCTGGATATATACACTGCAAAAACTCAGCTTCTCTTTAAGTTCTGTTATGCCTGTGTCTAGATACAGTTCTTCTGATTTGCATATAGTTTCCCTCCCCAGTCATACCATGTAACAGATAAGTGCAGAGAACACTTTGTATGTTCCAAAGTTAAGACAACAAAAAGAAGTTAACAACAGCTACAACATGCATCTCTGCCTATGGCAGGGGGAGTGGAGTTAGATGATCTTTAATGTCCCTTCCAACCCAAGCCAGTCTATGATTCTGTGATTTCTTTTCAGGTGACCTGGTGGTGTGTTTCTGCAACTATTGTCAGAAAACAAATATGCTCAGGACAGGTAGTATAAAAATTAATAATACTTATGTTTACTTACACTTATCTAGGCTGCGACAACTTCTTCTGAATCAATAGATGTCAAAGATAGAGACAGACTTTTCATCCTAAACCTGGAGGAAAAAAACATGAGAAATGCCCTGTAAAACTTGTAAAGTCAAGCTTTGCTGAAAGCAGACAATAGTTTCATCAAGGAGAATCATTTTATTGTTTCTTCTTTTTTTTTTTTTCTATTTTTATTTTATTTTATTTTAACTATCCTGCAGCCAGAGGTCAGCCTCAATAAACGCAGAATTGCAATACACTCTATTGACATCCGCCAGTGAAATTTCTGCTGTAGAAATCCAGAAAAGAAATAGAGGAACAGCAATCATGCATTTTGGCAGTATTCCTGGAGGGCAGAATGATTTTAGTTTGGTTGGGTGTCTTTAGCAAATTGAAATGCCAACATATAGAATAACAAAAAAAGAGTTTCTTTTGAATAAGCCTTTACCCTTTATAAGATGAATGTCTGAAGTGCAGAAGACAGCCTGTAAAATTCTTCAAGCAAATAAGAGACCTAACTGATAAAGTTGAAAAAGAAGGACCATAGCCAAAATAATCACTTAAACAATCACAAGTCTGGATCCTGGAAAAAATGAGACAGAAATGGAAAATGTGCTTTTGCATCTCTAGAAACTTTCAAGCATTGATAGATGTAGCATCTTAAAGTTTATGTGCACTCAAGCAGAGATGCCTGAAGCACGTGGACATGGGCTGGTGGCTTTTCTGTCCTCAGAGATCACCTGTTAATGGAAAAACCTGTTAATGGGAAAACCTAGAAACGCAAGCAAGAGACAAATGAAAGATGGACAGTATAAAGCACAAAGGGATGGAAAATTTAACAGGTCTGACAAAAGCATTGTTTCTAATTCCAGAGGCAACCAAATCAGTCACTGAACGACTGCCTCTACGGGTGGTAGTTAATGTTGGAGAGAAATAAGGATGCTGCTACAGTGCCACAGAGACCATCAAAGCTCTGGGAGATACACAGGCAAGGCACTGACCGTGACAGCCGTAGATGACGTAAGACCAGTGGATAGGCTCCCCATGATGGTTCTGCCGAAAGCAAAAACAAAACAAACAAACAAAAAAACACAAGAAAAAACATGACTGCAAAGTGCATTATTGCACTCAGACTAAGCCCTAGGTGGAAGATGGCAGAGGATGGCAGGATCACTGTGGGTGCTTGGAAGGGAATGCATCTAGGATGTGGTCCTTCAGGGCCAAAACACTACTTGTGGCCATACACGAGGCACAGATATCCGGGCTGATGGGCTGCTGCCAGCAGCCAGCTCTCAGTCTGCCATTCGCCACCTTTCAGGAGCCTAATAATTCAACATCTGCAAAAAGCACTTGCATGCTGATATCAGTACCATGTGCTAATGCATTTATAAAACCACTGAGTTCAGCCAGACAGATATGTGAGTGTCCAGCCTGCTTGGGTTGTGTGGAGAATAGTCAGATTTGCTGGTGTCAGTGATAAGCACTGGCCTTGTGTAAGGGGGATTTGAGCAGCTTGCTCCAGCTTATCTCCTATACAAACTTTGTGGTTGGAAGTCCACAAGCTTGGTATGAGAGGATGCCAGAGGAGGGAGTCTTGTGGTGGAAGGATGGTCCTGTTTTGGCAGCGAACACAATCTTGAAGGCCACAGTACCTGGAGTGAAACCTTTTGCTTTATTATTTGTAAAATGAATAATATACCTGAATATGAAACTGAGATTAATGAGGTACATGCTAAATGGATATGACTATAGCACTTGACTTTCCACCCAAAGAATGCTAAATTTTACCCCAGGGAGGGGAACAAATAAGGTTAGAATACAAAAGTATGAAAGGGGATAGTATAGAAAGAGTTAGTGTTAGAAGCTAGTGTTAGGGGAAAAAAAAAAAAAACAAAAAACAAAAAAACAAAAAAAAAAAAAAAAAAAAAAACCACTGGGAGACAGAAAGATGAAATTGGAAACCTAGCACAGGCTGTCCCCTTTGTCCTCCACTGAGACAGGGGTGCTTTCTTGGTAAGCTCTGTGCTTTCACCCTTCAGTGAGGAATATCTGGGATAGCATTTTGCCAGCATACATGTATATTAGTGCTATTGCAGTATGTGTGTTTATCAGTGGCAGTTCTGAATCTGTTATATCTGTCTCCTTATTAAATACTTTCAACTTTGTGAAATTGTCTCAGTGAAAGTCCTCAGCAGGGTTCTGAAACAGGCCTGTGTTTGTCTCTCGTAAGTCCCCTTTAACACAACAGGTTGGAAAAATGAAAAGCTGAAAACTTGTTACTGGAGGTCACCCCAGTGTGTCTCCCTAGGCTAACAGAGGGATGGATGAAGGTTGGACTTGGCTCTCCTATTTCTCTATCCTTTTTTGAGAGTCCTTCATGTGGCTATTGTAGTGCCTGAGCCTCCATAATTATCACGGTAGTCTGAAAACTGAATACAGAAAAACTGCACTCCCCTAACTGTTACAGGTATCCACTGATACCTGTTATTAGCAAAGAACATAATCTTCTGAGTCTATTAGATGCAAATAAAATTTTTTAAAAAGTAATAAAAAATAAAATAACTTGCTGCTTTGCTGCTTGCTAGAGAGCTTATCAGAGATAATTAAAGCCTGGCTGAGGCTTGCTTTTAAGGTACCCAAAGACTTGCTCCAGTTTTATGAAATAGAGATGCTGCTTCAGCACAAATCCCCACCTGATCAATGGCTTCTACAAGAAATCTGTAAAACAGTCCTTCTTAAAATGGAGGAGGCATTCTCTCTAGATATGTCCATGTATTGTAATTTCCTACTATGTTTAAAAAAGATACTTTGTGAATGAAGCAGGCAGATGATAAAACATAGGACATATAGCTGTTCCTAATTAAACAGAAATTGAATGGTGTGGTAATGCCAGACAGGAACTGATCAGCATCTTTGGCTTTTTAAAGATAATTTTGCAATGTTTTTTGTCACAGAGATAATTTTGTTTTATGAAATATATATACATAAATGAGTCTTACAATGCATTCATGTTTGCAGTATTATTTTCCTTTCTAATGTCTGTGGCTGTCACCTTTCACTGAAACAAAGGAAATTCCAGTTTACATCTGACTTTCTGATGTCTTCTGCTGTCTATCACGGCTTTAAAATGTCTTCTCTAACTCATTACAGATAAAGCCACCAAAAAAAAAAAAAAACCTGTAATGCTTGACAGTTTCTGTCCTGTTTTTATTCATATCAGAATCCCCTCACACAACATCGGTGCACATCCATCACCGTCAAGTCTCTTTTTATTTGATGATGCCACTCTCATGTAATTCCTGCAGTATTTCTCATGAAGTCAATGAGTAGTAGCACAGGAGTGTTTAGCGCTGGGAGACATCACAGCACAGGCGTTATCTCTGATTGCTTTAAAACAGTGATGTTGCAGATATAGCTGTAGTACAGAGTAAAAGGAAGACAAAAGGAATTTTCCCCATTGTTAGCCTGAATCGCGCCATCCAGGTAGACAGAAAGCAGCTTAGGCAGCAATGGTTAATGATGAACACCAAAACTGTCTCATCCACCCAAGATTTTCAGATGTTTAATTTCTGGAGCAGTAGGTTGTTTTTTTAACATGACTGCATTAAGGTAACAAAGTTATAAATCATCTGTATTTAGTTAATTTAGCAATAAGTAAAATAAATATACAGAACTCAGAAGATCCAAGAGGTATAATTGCTTAGCTCCTGTGAAGGGCATGTAATTAATTTTTCTGTAATTATTATCAAACCACAGTGAGAAGAGAGAGAGAGATTCCTTCTCTGAATTTCCTCCTCCCCTCCAAATCTGTATTTCAATGAAGGTCTTTTATTGTTTAATGTATCTGTCATCATCTGCTGTCAAGATAACATCAGGCAGATGCAAGCATTGTCATTATATTATTGTATTATTTTTCTTTTGTTTGCCTCAGGAAAGATGTTTTAATTGCTAAGGATAAAGACAAATTCACAGATATAGGGGCAGAAGAGGAAATAAAACAAAGCCAATATTTGCATTACTGAGAGGAAAATGTGTTCAAATAGATCTATAAGGCCCAATGTTATCATTTACAACTAGAAAAAGCTGACAACAATAACAGGAGAAAGTACCTGGGGATGGGGGAAGATTGCAAAAGAATACACACCTGCTAGTATTATGGGGATTCACAAGAACTAATCGTGGGGAAAATCTAGTCTAGTGCTAAACATTAATCATAATGCTTCTAGCTCCACCTCTTATTTCAGGAGGGAGATAGGCCCAGGTCATGCTAATGCTTGTGGGCTTAATGAAAACCATGAACAGTTTGATGAGGTCTGATCCCCCTCTACTTGCCTTGAGGAAGAAAGTCTAGACTTAAAATACGATTAAAAAGAAACTATTTTTAAACACAAGATGAATCAATCAGCATTCACTATTTAGGTCTCAGTTTGTCAACCAAAGGTCTTTCCAGGATGACACCATTACATCCACCTGGGCGTGACTCAAGCTTGCTAGGCCCTCAGTGAGCACCACACCAAGTTCGACTGGGAAAGAGTGGTAAAGCCACTTGAGTGACAGAGTGCTCCCAGATGGAAGACAAAGTTCAAGGCAGGGCTCTCTGTGAGTGGTTTGAAGTGATCACAGAATCACACAGAACTGCTGGGGTTTGGAAGGCACCTCTGGGGACCATCTCATCCAAACTCCCTTCCCAGAGGTTGCACAGCTAGGGCAGGTTGCACAGTACCACTCTTAACTCCCATCAACAGTGAAAAGAAATATATATATATGTATTTGTTCTGTTTAAATAGACCATCCTGTATTTTCATTCATGACTGGTGCCTCTCGTCATGTTACTGGACACCAGTGAGAACAGTCTCACTCCAAGTCCTTTACTCCTTCTGACACAGTGTGATGATTCCTAGAAAGCATGGGCTAAGCTATTTGGCCTCCAAGCTATGAAGCATCAAAAGGCATGAACCGGAGAAGATGGCAGGTTTCTAGCATAGGTTATTGCCCTCACATTGGGGTTTCTTTGTTTAAAACAAGGAATAGTGAGGCTTTTGTTAAACTGAAACAGAGAGGGAAACTCTCTCTGGCATTGAGGTGGGCCTGGAAGCCTAGGTTTTTATGCCACTGCTTCACAATGTATCCAAGACTACAATGTAGTGACAGTTTTCCTCTTCTCTCAAAATCCTTGAATAATAGCTATAGGGTTACCTGTGCCCCAGCCTCTAAGCAACTTCACTTTCAGAAACACTGAAAAGATAAAATATTTTCACCCTGAATCAGTCAAGGAGAGACCGGACACCATCAGCGATGCTCAGCAAACCCCTCAGAGAGTTCTAAAGTTGCATTGGCACCTCTGCACCGCATCTCTGAAGCTCTGTCAATGAGATTGAATTTCCTTATGCTTTATGTTCTTTTTATAAATAATGTGTATTATCTACATCCTGGAAAAGTACAGTGTATAATTTCGGTGTCATATAAATGATTTACATAAATACTGTTATATTTTCTCCCTACCTTATCTCTATTTCTTCAGTGAGCAATGACAAAATAACAGATAAAGCTCACAATGAACACAGGTCAAGGGGGCTGGTGGATTTCAGCTTTGTTTAAAGATATAACCACTAAAATGCAGTGCAATATAACTAATCTCTGTAGGTTCATCCTCAGCATTTCTTTAGAAAACATGTAAATTTAACTCATTGTCATCATTTGGCTTCAAAATACGAAATAGCAAAGGAAATGCATTTGGACAAATGTAAAAAAAAAAAATAGTTAATATGGAAATCAGCTTGTCCCAAGTGGAAAAATGTCTCATTTGCATTCAGATTCTGTTTCTGCTGCCTCCTCTTTTGTTTCCAAAGTGACAAATGGTCTTTCCCCCTCCCCAGCCCTCTCAGAATCTCATTAAAAGGTGCAGAAATGAGGCTTGAATGGCCCCATGACCTTCTTTCCTTTGGGGGTCACATGCGGAACACAATTCAATCTGGCATACTGGCATATTTTATCAAGCTTTTTTTTTTTTCCTTTTTTCCTTTTTTTTTTTTTTCTTTTCTTTTTCTCTTTTTTTTCTTTTTTTTTTTTTTTTCTTCCCCTTCAGAAGGGGGTAGAACAGGACAGAGTGACCCAAAACACTGATGGTACAATACACATAGTGATACACATGCCATTACTCCCAGCAATATATTCCGATGGCACACAGATTGCCGTATAATGCGATTTTCTCTCAATGAAAGGCAGTTTGAACAATAAATGGCTCTATCACGGGTGAGAGTTCCACATATTGCATTTTGAGAAATGAGGTCTCTCACTGATTTAACATTCTAATTTGCTGCACAGTCTTTTCCCCTCTAATAACAAGAGATTGGCTTGTTTATTTCTAGTTTACTTTACTCCCATTTTAATGTAGAAAAGCATTGGGAAGAACAGCATGGCGTTTAAGTGATTATATGCTAAGTACGTCTGAGAAATACTCATGGATTATACCAGTCATGGAAATTGCAACTGAGATGCAGAGAATTTCATGGCTAGAAAAAAAAATGGACAAGAGCCAGTATTACTACTAGACATAAGGATCCCTAGCATATCTGTCACTGGAGCAGAAAATCTAAACAGAAATGGAGGTGTTTCAAAAACTGCTTTTTCAAGCCCAACAAATCTTCATCTCACTTTTTGTTTGGGAAACATCCTTGAATTTTGGGTGACATGCACATATTATTATTAAGGCCTGGAACAGCATTTTGTGTAATTATGCCTTAAATATTTCAGCAATTCCATTACGGGCTCCTTCAGAGAAATAAAACAACAGCTGGTCCCTCTTACGTAAATGAAAAGCTAACGTGACAAACTGTCATAGGAAGTTATAGTTGCACAGAGTGAAAAAAAATAGCAGATTACATAATATTGACTTGATGGTCAGCACCTTCCTTCCAGAACCTGGTGCCTTGTCCTCTCCTAGAAACTATGTCCTTTCCTTGTGTGGTTGCTGATTGAGGAACAATGGGAATTATCTGCAGAGCTACAGTGGTAAGCACTGGCTAAGAAAATGACTTCAGTGTCTCATGGTGAGACATTTCTAAAAAAAAAAAGTATATTACAAGATGTAGAAACCAGCAGTAAGTGGTGAAGAGCAATTACTAATGCTATGTCAACACTTTGCCAATGCATGTTGTCCAAGTTTAACTTGGCATGACATATCAATTTGTTTGTCTGAGTTACCCCCAAGCTTTCACTGCACTTATCCAAATGTAGCTTTGCCTCACTAAAATACCCACTGGAAATAAGTCTCTTGGATGGGGGAAATGGACATTTCATCAGTTCCTTCTAAGAAGCTATATGCATGCTGCATACAGGACTAGTTTCTTCCAACCACCCATCACTTAGAGCATCCTGGAGACAGAGAAAAGCCCATGTAGGGTACAGGGAGCCCTAGGGCTGCAGAGCCAGAGACAAAGCACAGAAAAAAAAAAAAAAAAGAAAAAAAAAAAGTGCCTCAAGAGTGTTCACATGGGGGGGGGGGAGAGAGTGCCAACATGTGCACCTGGCTGTTTGGAGATGTGATGTGTCAATACCACTGCTTACACATTCCAATTACTTCAAGATGCCTAAAAGCATGAAAGCTTCTGGAGGTACCTCTGGATGCAGTTCAGACCATAGGAAGCAGCAAGGGCACACACACACAATGGAGGTTTGCTAAGATAATGAGGAAAACAAGGTACCTTTGTTTTTTAAGCCAAGTTAACAGGCTAAATTAATCTGGAGGCCTCCCTTTTAGCTCCATTGCAAGCTGCTAGCCCAGATTATCATCAAAACTGTTTTCTCACAACACACTAATGGAAGAATATATATAAATATATATTTTCCTCTAGAAAGGCATATCTTGCATTTCTGCACTGGAATATATGTTTATGTGGAAAATGCTTAAACAGTGAAAGTTCTAATGTGCACACAGAGCTATGAGTTCACCTTGACTAGGAAGTGATTTTGTGTGATGTCTGCCTACAAGGAGGTGTATAAATTGCAAGCAGCAGCTAGCATAAGAAAGCTCAACTGTTGCTTTCAGATGCCTGTAATCAGAGCAAGCACAACTTACACAGGCACCACAGCATGAGAGACAGCACATTAACAGAACGTGAGGCATTCCCTTCTGTTAGTTCTCCTCTGTACGCATAACCAATAGCCCTTTTACAGGTGTGGACTGAGAGCATGCTTTAAGCTCATGGTAAAGAATTAAAGTGATCATAATGTCATTCAGTTTATGACTAGACCATACAGAAAGCTCATAGGGTAAGTGCTGGTACACAGATATCTTTGGCTTAAGAGTATGCAGAATCTAGTGGTTTTGATTCCCCCCTCAAATATATACATATTCCAGGACTCCTTTCAAGTTACTCTCTTCCTTTACACAATAAAGAGATGAAAAGGCCACACGGTTCTCTGCTGATTTACCAATGCATAACTTTCAGCTTTGTGGTGCATGATATCCTGAAACAAGATCCCAAACTTTATAAACCCACAGAGCCTTCTTTGCGTAGGACATATGTATGGTGTTCATGGAAGAGCTCGTTACTAACCAAGGCAATCCCCTTGCAGATGCTGAGCTGTAGTAACACACAGACGACTCAGCACACATTTGTACAAAAAGAAAAAAAAATGATAATAACATTGCACCCATGCTTTGATTTAAAATGACCCAAGGTATTGACCATTCACAAGCATATTGCAGTGCACTCAATCTGGGTTAAAACATGGACTGTTCTACCAATATATATTTTGCTGCAAGACCAACAGCAGCAATTTTTTTCCTTTTCCTGCCATCTATATACCAACTTCTGTTAATATGAGAGGAGAAAAAAAAAAAAAAACTGCTAAAAATAAGTGCAACAGTATTCTTGAACCTGTGAGATATTGCAGCTTTCATTTCAGTTAATGCTTTAATGTATTTCACACAACAGATCAAAACAATCTCACTGACTTAATTCTTAATAAAATGCCATCACATTTTATCAGCTGATGCCATTGCAAAAGCAAATGTTTATTGTTACCTACAATTACTTTAGTTTTAAACATCAATAAAGTAAACACAAGGGAACATAATTGCTGCGAATTACTGTGAATCACAGGGACCACAAATGCTCACACACACCTGGTGCCTTGTCTTCTGCATCACTTCCTAGCTTTAGCTGATAAGCCTCTTATGTTTCCTTTGTAAGGTCTTTTGCCTAAGGCAAACCAAAGCCAATGGAAATCCTGCTATCAGCTTCAACAGCCTCTGAATGAAGTCTGAATTCTGCCAAGTGCAGGTAATTTGACTGCAGATACCACGGTGCAAAAGAATAAAATAGCTGTGCATTGGGTTTAGCTTAGCATCACAGCCTCTGAGAGGAAGTCTTTGTTTAGTATTGAATAGTAGATTGATTTTCATTTGCTAGCCTCCAAATTCCAAATAAAAACTTCTCCTGTGGGATGTAGAGAACGTCACTCTACAAAAGAAACATGACTGCTTAGGAATTAGGTGTTTTCTCCAACGGAGGAACAACATGCCTCACATCTGCTGTGCAGCACGAGGACCAGAAAGGAGAGAATGGCTGGGAATCCAACACTTTTTTTTTTTTTTTTTTTTTTTTCCAGGCTAATAGTTTTAAAATTAGTTCACAAGCTCTGCAGTTCTTTGGGAGAGTCCTACCATTCGGTAGACTGACTCATTACTCTAAGATCTGTACAAACCCTTTGCCCTTGGAGGCCATGCTTATACTGCCAGAGAGAAGGGCCAGGGCATGGCTTATCCCTAGTCTAAACAGGCATGAACTGTCTTCCATATGCCAGAGGCACTTAGCTCTCAATCTTTGGAGTTTAGAAGACATTTTTGTCCATCAGGAACTGCACAATCCCTCTTTGATTTCAAGCACACAACGTGGAAAGGCAACACCAAAACTCCTCCATGGTTCTTTACAGGCATGCGCTCAACAGAGACTTCAGAGTCCACACCTTGTGCCACACTGGGACAAGAGTTGTTAGCCCATGCAATAGCGTGCACTGACTGCATTTACCCCACAGACAGAGATGAATGATGGAGCAGCTGTGGTGGACACCAGCATGCGACTGCTTACTTCAAACTGCAACCTTCACATTTCATGGAAAATGTCAGAATTTTCAGCCAGTGTCTCCATTATTTACAGGACAGAGACCCCAGTAGAGGAAGGATTCATTTTTATTTTTATTTTTTGGATGTCAAGAAGCAGTGTCTGTTCTGTTCCTGATTAATACTTGTGAGCCTCAGCTTTTATATAATAACATGAAGGGGGGCAGATGAGAAGTAGTAGGTTTGGGGTCAGGTAGTCAATTCAGTGGCAAAGATTAGAGGCCAGAAGTCATTGGTACTTATCTCAACTGCAGCAGTATGTCTAGAACTCAAGATTGCATTGTCACTAACATACAGAGGGGTGTCAGTGCTTAATTCCACAGGAGGTTTGGGAGTCCAGTGAAGACATACACCAAAGAAACGACCTCACCAAGATTCCTCAATGTGTCAGTAGTGGTCACCTGTACCCTCAGTTTCTCCATTTTTCAGTTTTTTGTCCTGCTTCCTGGGCTGTATTCTCCTTTCATTTCAAGAGCTCTGAAGGACAAATTATGAAGCAAAGTAAGGAAGCACACCTTCATGCAGAAGCCTCTCGTCTAGACTTAAAGGGTAATGATTGTTGTCACACAGCAGCAAAAACAAACACCAGCCTGTTCATCACTGCATCTAGTGTGCATAAATGTAGATGTTTTGGTTTAAAGAACTTGTGTGTGTCTTGGGAGAAAAGCCTGGATGAAATCACTAGGAGGGCATACTAGTTCTGCTGTTCAGCATTTCATTTACCTGACACTAATGCTGGTATCTGCCCTCTTTTGCTTGATAGTATTTTTTGCAGTTGGTATTCAGAGGTTGTCATGTGCCAAATTCAGGTGGAATTTTTTTTTAAGCCATACTTGCTATGGAAACAAGGATTAAATGATTGTGCTGTTTACGTCTCTCCTCATTCCTCTTGTCACTGGAACTAATAGATATAACAGAGGAAAATCTGAAATATATAAAGCTCATACAAGATCCTTGAAATAAGCATCCAGGTGGAGGAGGACTCACTGAAAGAAGAGATGCTGCTGAGCTCCAACTCTTAATAATAAACAGTGTCTGTAAGGGAGAGAAAATACATTTCAAAAGCTTCAGACACAGGAAAGGCTTTGAGTGGAGTGTGAACCTTCCTTGTAACCTAACACAACAGACATCAACAAGTTCAATGTACAAACCCAAGGAAATCAGATTTATGCCAGTGCTCCCAAAAACACAAGATAGCTTAAATAACTTCTGTTAGTGGAGAAAAGGTTTCCATTTGTTACTTGCCAGATAACTTATTTTTGTTTGCAAAAGTTGCAAATATAGTGAAATGTAAGCAGGTAGCTCTTTTTTCATCACACAGCACAATTAAGGTTAACTAAAATCAAAGTGTGGTTCTGTTGAATGAATCTTCCACAAACACTTAGAGATGTAAACTGCAGAGAGAAATAGCAGAGCTATTTTGGATAACTCCACGAGGACTAGGAATAAATTATTCTATTTGTAGACAGTATTTTTGCATTTGTATAAACATGGACATTTAATCAAGAGAGGCAGACCAGACAGCCCCATTATAAAAAGTCAGACAGCTGAAAAGTGATTTGTCCACCATTTGTATCTGTGTTGCTACCAGGAGGTGGCTGTCCCCTCAGCTCAAGGGTGGGCAGGGGTTTGCAGTCTCCTATGGCTCCACAGGAACAGCACAGATCCCCCATGGATGCTCTGTTTGCACTACCTGTCCTCAAGCTGCCACGTGTGCTGTGGTATGGACGGGCTCTCTCTTTATGTCCTGCTGGGAGGAAGAAACTCTTGGGAGGAGATGTGGGAGCCTTCTTTCACCAGGCACAGTCACAAGATGCTTATTCATTTCTTTTATGTGGCTTCTGTGAAGATACCCCCAGCTGTGGGGCTTGACACATATCTCAAGGCAAAGCAGTCCCTGGCAGAAGGCATACAGCTGACAGAGCTGTAAATACTGGGCAGGATCCTGAGAACAGTTTTTTTGCTGCTAAAATGGAAATAAATAATGAAGAGCACTCTTTGGTTTGAGCACACAGACCCACCAAAGAGGAAATCAATATACCCATGTAATATCTGTCAGCAGCAGATTTTGTTGTTATTCAAGTTAGTTGCATTTATCATCCAGATAGAGCTCAGGGACTTCTGCTGAGTCTTAATCCCAGTTCATAAACTATAACATGTGGCCTCTGAGCATATAACCTGTACCCTTAAGATTGCTGGTTCCTATGGCAGGTAGTTGGATATATCTCTCTTTTCTAGTGTAAATTCAACTTAAAGCATTGCCAAGTCAGAAGAACAGTTTCTTGTGACTACTTTTCAAGGCTGTGCAACTACTCAGGGTGTAAAGCAGAGCAGTTTAGACTCCTTGCAGCACTTTAGTCAGTGAAAGACAGTGTTTGCTTCATGCCCTCGCTGCCTCATACTGACACAATCCCTACAGCTCTGTCTGCATTGTTGCAGGCCTTGGTTGTTCCACAACTGTATTGCTGCACCTCCAGGAACATCTGGCACCACCTAGATGTGTTAAGAGCATGCTCTGAAGAAAATCAGCTAGGAATGCACTGAGTAGGATGGGTTCTTGATGACCTGTTTTGTTTTCATCCCTTTTTTCAGTCAGTCAGTTATATTATCCATATATCACTACAGGTATTATATGGTGGACATGTGGTATCAGTATTACTAAATCCATATAACCAGAAGAGGATAAATAGCACACAAGCAAATCACCAGTTCTCCACACTCATCCAGCAGTGTCAGGTGCACCTGGGGCATAGGGAGAACAAACAGGCTGTGGCATAGGGGGAACAAATGCACCTAAAAGGGTAGCGGATCACAAGGTTAAAGTTTTTACTGGAAGATCTTACCATTCTGGAGTACAGCAATAAACATGGGATTACTCTGCATGCTACACCAGGAGTTCAGAATGCTTTTATTTGCCTTAGAGGCTGTGGAGGGTTTTCACACACATCCAGCCCTTTGTAGACAGAGAACTTGGAAAGGAAATAATCTACTCTTTTAGTCTGAGGTTTGACATTTTCCTTCAGTTTTTGCTATTTCCATAGCCTGCCCCCCCCCCATGGAGATTGTTGTTTTTGAAGGCCACACCGAAGGGCTGGCAGGGGGCAGACGTGTGTGAAGTGACAAGATTCCCAGCGCTATTGACTCTGGATATGCAGAGAGATGCTGCAGAGAAGCACCAGTGATGAAATATTAATAACTCCACAACCCCATCACGCTGGTTTCTCTCTTCCTCATGTTGGAGCTGTTCTGAAGGCCACCTCGGCCAATGCACCCTCTGTAAGGACTCTGTGGCTAATGTGGATCTGCTCCCTCACCCCACCTTCCCACCATCAGCAACCCCAAACTGCTCCGTCGGGGTTTTCTTCACAGAGAGGAAACAATGCCTGTACTGAGAGTGACAGGTGTGGCATGGTGGCTATTGGCATAACTTCACTCTTGACCCAAATTGCTAGGACAGAGTTTTAAGACTGGGATGTACCTAGGAGTTAACCTATGGAAGTGGCATGGAGCCCATCAATGAGTGTTGGCCTCGCACAGACAAGAAGTTCTGCCTGTATAAAATTTTGGAGTCGTGTGTGTTTGTTCAGTTTAACCAGAAAGTTAATTTTCCTTTGCAAAATTTTTCCACCACATTTGAAGATTAAATTGAATGGCCCAGCGTCAGTTAGGCAATTACTGCCTTGGCTAAACAAACAGTTTCAGCTCAATGTTTTCTACAGAGCAAGCAACAAAGACCTCACAGCGTGCTGTACGTGTACGGACGGAGCATGGGGGTGGTTTCCATGCACACTGTCCTTTAGCCTGGTGGAAAACAGATGTAGAAAACTACCAATCTCATACACGGGGCTTTTACACCCGGTGTGAGTGACTGCCAAACTGACTGTGTGAATAACTCTGTCTTCCTTTAAGGAATGGTTGACTAAAAGGGTGACTGAAAATGCTCTTAGTAGCCTCCCATAAATCCTTACCGATGAACCTAAAATTCTGCTGACAGCATGAATCAGTACACTCCACTTCTAAGCAATATTCAAAACAAAGGTAAATGACATAGCAGTACCCCTGGGGAAGCACTTAATGCTAACGGTGTGCTTTATCTTAATTGTTTGTTTCTATTTTCATTTTTTTGCCAGCTAGCTGCAGGCAAAAACTAGAGTAGCAAAGAATCATGTGCATTTCTCTCCATCCAGAGAGCAACTTTTCAAAACCAAGTATTTCTCATTAGTTAAAGTAATGACTGTGTTTCATTTCATTTTTTTTATATATAATAAAAATTTGAAGATCTTTACAAATAAAAATGTCAAAATAGCCCCTTTCATCAGGTGACTTCTTTCTAGCAGATGTTAATTAAAATCCACAGGTCCCTGCAGAAAGCTTCCATTTCCAAGAGTAGAAGAGGACAGAATTTCCTAATGGGAAATGTTAAAAAATGTGAAAATTTTGAGATTTACATTTAATTTTATGAAAGTGTCTCAGGATTTATTTATGTTAACCTGTGATATTTGAAAATAATTTGGGGTAATGTTGTTTCTGCAGCTCAGGTAACGATTTTGAGGACAATAACTGCAGTTCACCTTGAACTGACAGCCTTTCTCCCCTTTTCAGTGATGCTTTATTCCCTGAACTTTCTATTTGCCACGGTCTGAGAAATACTACACAGTAAATATCCTTCTGTCCAGTGCTTCCATGGCAGATGACTGTGCCTGGACCCCCAGAGACCTGCTTGTGAAGCTTTCCCCTTTTTCTCAGGGACCTGGAGACTGTTGGTGGTATAAATCATCTGCATTTTACAGATTCCCAGACTTCGAGGATGCATTTTCCAGGCGACTGGGGAGGGAAGGGGGAGAAGGGGGAACCTTCCTCCATTTTTCAAAACCTTGCAGTAGAATATAGTTATTAATGGGTTTCCATTCTCCTTCATATTGGAAAAAGCTGTTAAAGGAGCATGTTTTGCATTCAGATTAGCACAAGATATGTCATTAACTGCTATAGGAAACGACTGGTTTCTCAATACAGCTGCTATGGCTATTATTTTTAATTACACTCCTGCTGCTGTAAATTGGTTGTGGTTTGCAACCACAATAATTTAAAATAGAAGGTGAGAAACAGAACACAGAGAGGTTGAAGAAAACATGGAAGCATTGACATCAACAGGGAATAAAATGTTCTACCTTAAAGCGGGAGATTTGGTAATAAAAGGGTGACACAAACAGCATGTGAAAACAACTAATCCAGACTAAATTAGAAACTAAATTATGCATGATGTGTGATCAGGCAAGATGTGATACCTGCTGGATTGCACTTGCTTGAGAATCTAAACATAGTGCCTGGTTGCCAGAGATGATCCTAACCCATCGCTTCCCAAGCCTTTTATTCCGCATGCATTTGGAGCACTTCTGAAACTGCATGATTTCAGTATCTGTACTATTGGACTTTTCTGGGGTCATGCTTCTTCAGAAAATACATCCTATGATTTTGTGGATGCTCCTGTTCAATAATCTTTCCAGAATTTATAAGATATGAATGCCTGACTCATGCCAACTGAGCACTGAGGACAATAAAAATACAAAAAGTTGAGACTTAACAGAACTTGACATGTTTATGATACATGTTCTACAACTGTATCAAGGCCAGACATGATAGAGGTGGTGATATTTTATTTTATTTTATTTTATTTTATTTTATTTTATTTTATTTTATTTTATTTTATTTTATTTTATTTTATTTTATTTTATTTTATTTTATATTTTATTTTTTGACAAAAAGGCATTTTGGCAGCAGATCTCATAGCCATTCTGTTTGAGAACTTCTCCATCAGCCTACTGGTCCTCAAAAGGCAGCGATGCTTCAATCCTGTTTCTCAGGAATGGGTCACATGGACTTTCCAAGTCCAGGCAGAGAAAAAAGAAACACAGACTTGAACTTTGCAACACATTTCTGTAACTCTGACTACAGAAGATCTGGGCTTTTTTTGCATGTTTTATTTTTCTGTTTTCTTCACATGGCTTAGTATGAACATTTTAAAATAAAATCTTCAGGGAAAATAAGAAGTTCATATGTTGATTAAAATTTTGCCTTTCAAAAATGCTTATCCTGCATGTTAGCCAGCCACCAAGAGAAATACTTGGTCCAAACCAACACCAGAAATTAGCACAAATTCCTTCCAAAGTAGCCACATAGCAGGTACCCGCCAACATAGGTCCATTAACACCAGACTCATGTTTGTCCTTTTGTACCCATAAGGGTGTGAGGAATGTGTTAACAATTCATGTCCCTAAAGAACAATTCTGTTTGAATCCTGTCTGCCTCTGGGTCCTGAGACTCCCGGTGCACCCAGCGCTGTTTGCTTACCTCTATTCCTTTATATTCTTTTAATAAATCCTATTTTTTTATTTAATCCTAATTTGAATCCTGAGCCATTTATAACAAGGGTACTCTTGTCGCTTACAGTATCAGCTGTTTTTTTAAAAAAATCATCTTTTCACAGTACTCTCATGTGGTGTACCCACTGCATTCCTGTAACAGAAAGTGGACTACAGGAGCAGGAAGAGCAAGGCAGACGGCTGTCATGCTGTTAAATCAACCACAAGTTAAACAGGAAAGCCCAGTACTTCTCCTGACCATGCTGTGCAAGCTGTATTGGTGATAAACATCCCTAGCCAATTTTCCCATTTCTCTTTGCTTCAGTCAATGGTAATTGAATCTGATCAGTAACTGTCAGTCATTTCAACACCAGGCATTTATTACAATTTACTATGCATTTAAAAGACAGACAAGCAATGAACTGAAACACTGCATCCAATCACCCTATAACTCAAGTGAAATTTAAATTTGATTCTGGCTCTGCCCCAAGAGTCCACATGTAGCACAATAGATATATGTGATATTTCATGTCTGTCAAGGGAACAAAAAAAATATCTCTGTGCACAAAGTTTTAAGTCCTTAAGATGAGGCTTACAAAGTTTTCACTGGAGTCTTTCTTTTCATAAGGCAAAAGAATAAGTACATAAAAAACAAGTCTTCCTGATGCTTTCTAATCCTTAATGAACCAATAGTTCGTATGGGAAGAAGAGTAGAAGACACTAAATTAAAATATCAATTTAGAAAATTAGGGTAGCTAAGTGGAGAGAAGTTATTCTCCAGGAGTTAAGAGCACGCACTGGAAAAGCTGAGAAAGAATTGTAGCCTAAAACATGCATTGCAAGTAAAGCAAGGTGTTGTATCACTCAGTAGGTGATGCTGGGCAGTATGCACATCAGGGTTATAACCTTTCCAGTCTGGGGGCTAGCTTTGGTTATTGGTGAACATCAAGGACCTCTGAGCTTCAGACGCAGCCCTGCTGAGCAACTGCCAGCATGTACCTGGAGCTGTCCAGAGATTTTTCCCACCAGGGAAATGGCATACAACTTGCTTATTTTGGAGATGAAGACTATTTCCCAGCTCAGGAGGAAGCGATTGCAATCAGGCTGCCTGCAGACACTGTTGTCTTCAGCCTGCTTGTGAGGTGCAACCTCAATGCCAGTGCATTGCAACAGTTCCTTGGAAATAAACCAACAGACCTCATCAAAGCACATGGAAATAGCATTAAAGCAGGGACACAAGGAAGCTAGGCTGGGGCTGTACAGAGTGCTGAGCTGGCTATTTCCACCTGCCTTCCCTCTCCTGCCTCTTTGGTCCAACATTGCTTGTTTAAATTTACCTTGTCTAAGGGAGCAAGCGAGATTTTTCATGGGGCAGTTTCATTGCTGCATTTGCAGTTAATGTGATCTTCCCATTTGTTTGATTTTGAGAAGCTGCCTCCCACTTTTTGAAATTACTGTTTGGCTACACACAGCAGCATTCAGCAATCAGCAATCCTGCAGACTGAGGACTGCGTTTACTTTTATCTGGGAACTGAGAGAAAGAAAGACGCAGAGCAAAAGCAGCTGTGGTCCGTGGGACCAGCAGAGTACCTTCCAGAGTTCTGCAAGGCACTAAGCAACATTATTGTTTTGCTGTCCTGATTGCTGAGAACCATAAAGCAAAAACACATTCAGTGAATACTGCTATAGAGTGAGACATAAAAAATAAAAATAAAAACGAGGAATTTTATTATGGTGATTCTACGTCAATTAGGGAATTTTAAGTCTTCAGTGCACCTGAGATCAGTGGTACAAGAAAAGGTTTTGGGAAAAAATAGAATTACATACAGTTTTCTCAAATGGAGCTGCGGGATATGTGCATTCCTGCTTAAAATACACTCTCAAGTTTTTATGTTGATGCTGCTCCATAGCAATAATCAAAGGAGGAAAAAAATGTAAACACCCCGAATCCAGAAAAATCAATATGTTTTTTCCAAATGTGAAAAAGTAATAAAAACAATTTTTGTCTGTGATTCAATTGCTTGTTTATTTAGCTTAGGAACAAAAAGGAGGATGCAATTATTTTTGCATAAAAGCAGACATTTTAATTTAGTTCTCACTGTAGACTTTGCAGTCCATCAGACATTCTAAAATAATCCAATATGTAATTTATAATTGATGTAACAAATCTGCATAGAAAAAAAAAAAAAAAAGTGGTAGGAAATTAACCTTTCCAAGTTATTTTGGATGCTACTTTAAAACAAACAGCACTTCATACTCTCGTGGCATTGCAGAGTTGGACACCAAGAGAGGATCATACTGAAGATCAAAAAGCAGGGTGAAATTTTGCATTTGTGATTTAATATTTTTTTTGTAGCCATCCTTTTAAATCTTGTAAAAGTTTTATTTTTCATATAGTTAGTGAGACCAGTGGTCCTTGGTAAAATAAAATAAAATTCGATATTTTTCAAAAACATGTATTTCCCTTTGCAGTTGAACTCTTCTTAAAAACTTCTATTTACACAGAGGTATGGTGGTGAAAGTCTTACAGGACTTCCAGTGGCAAGCATGGGATACATTATGAAGAGCCTTTTGTATTTAAACATTTGAAAACTTGCTTTTCCTTCCATGATCATACCCTTGAAGCATATAAGCATATTTTACATGGTGGGGGTTGTGAAGAAGTGATACCTTGCTTTGTCCTTTGTCTGTGATAAATAACTTGGGGACTTTTATTTATTTGTTTGTTTGTTTATGTAGACTAGCTTTTTTTTAGCCTTTTGGGGATTTTCATTTTAGCCTAGAGAAAAGGATGCTCAGAGAGGTCCTTATCTTTCTCTACAAATACCTTAAAGGAGATTAAAGGAGACTAGAGTGAGGTGGGTATTGGTCTTTTCTCCCAGGCACCAAATGATTAAAGAAGAGGAAATGGCCTCAAGTCATGCTGGGGTAGGTTTAGATTGGTTATTAGGAAAAATTTCTTCACTGAAAAGGTTGTGCAGCATTGGAATAGGCTGCCTAGGGAAGTGGTTGTGTCACCATCCCTGAAGGTCTTCAATAAACTAACGTGTAGATGTAGAACCTAGCAACATGGTTTAGTGGTGGAGTTGGCAATGCTAGCTGAAAGGTTTACCAGGTGATCTTAAAGGTCTTTTCCAACCTGAATAGTTTTGTGATTAATTGCTTGTAGTTTCTGTGGACTCAGTCAAGGTGTTTCATATGCTTGTCTTTACCTCCTTTTCTAGCAGTTGTGTGTCACCCTTTTGAAGACCACCAGGCCTTCCTGCCCCAGGTTTTCTGTAATCACGTGGAACAGGCCTCCCCACCACAGCCCAAGACCCTCTGAGACACCAGTTTGGCACACGTCCTTCAGTCTGGCTGGTTTTGGTGTGACAGCCATTTCAATGGGGTACTCTGTACTGCCTCTTCTCCCTCGTTTCCAATGGAATTTCCAGAAAGCGCAGCAAAAAAGCTGGAGTGACCTATGCAAATGCTGAGGCCTGTAACCAACACCCAAAAGCATTTTGGCCCAGAGAACCACAGCAAGTAGAAGTACAACCCCAGTGACTTCCCAGGAGGAAACTATGGAGTGAAGCCATGCAGCCAGAGATAAGATAAGGGGGCACTGCAAAGACATTCATCTCAGAGGTATATAATACAGAGGTCACAAGACATCTAAATATAGTGACACCACAGCTATTAGTTGCTGTGTTGGGAGAGGAGCAGCTGAGACACATGTGAGCAAGGCTGGGCCCCAGAGATACTGACGGCAATGGAAACGGTTGCCATGGTGACGATGAAGAAAGGCCGACCAAAGGAATTACCAACATGTACGTGTCTAGGCCTGCCTGACGTTGAATAATGCAGGGCAATGCTGCAGCAGTCCCTGAGCCATCCCTGAGCCTGGAGAGGGCAGGAATGCAGCACGTACGGTTCGGTTTGCTTTGCTGAAACTGGTGGGCAACCACCTTGCTACAGGCACTTACATTTCAAAGAAAAAGAGAACAAAAAAGACAGAGCAATGAATGGTTCCCCAAATGGTTCCCCTCATCTGTGCAGAAGAAACATTTCTGCTGATATTATGGCTTAGCATTTAGCTTACCATGGCTCACAAACAATTGTAGAATGAGGGAAGGAGAGAAGGAAAATCAATAGTGCTTGATCACTGGAAGCTAAAGCCATTAGGAGCACAAGGAAGGCTGCTGTCCTCATTAAGGCATGTATTGCTCCTCCCTGCACATCTGCTTCTCTGAGCCACTGCTTCTCAGCCTCAAAGTCAAAGATATTGTAAAGCAGCACAGTGTCACTGGTCCAGTCCTAGGTTTGACTTAACAAAATCAGTCATCACTATAAAAGACTATTTACACTTGACCAAAAAAATAAAGAGAAAAAGAAAAAGGAGCACAGAAGATTCCTATACACAGCAAGGAAGGAAAACAGGAAAACATTCTATAACACATAGAAATAACAAGTTTTTATTACTTCCAAAGTAAATTGTTTTAAACCTTGCTGAAGGAAAAAAAAAAAAAGCTTTTTTTTTAAAAAAAAATTTCACCTTGTCACTTTTCTGTACAACACTACTCCTGTATTACTGTCTTATGATATCTTTAACAAAGTTAAATATCCTTATTATTAACAGAGATATTTGCATTTATAGGGGTACTTCCACAGAATCACAGAATGACATGTGTTGGAGGGGACCTACCATAAGAATCACCTTATTCCAACCCTCCTTCCATAGGCAGGGACACCTCCCACTAGACCAGGTTGCTCAAGGCCCCTTCTAACCTGGCTTTGAACACTTCCAGGGTTGGGGTTTCATACTTTGAGAATATCTTTTGACTTGCATTAGAGAAGATGAAGAAACATAAGCATGACTATCATTGCTGTTGCTTTCATGATAAATGTTGTGGTTCTGGTGAATACTACAAATTGTTTATTGCCCTCTGTTTTGCTCAGATCACCCCTTCCACAGAAAGATCCAGAAAACAGAATTCTTCATTTATTCATGTATAAAATAGGCAGTGAACTACACTGTAAGAAATACTGTGAAAATTAATATTTTAAGATTTTTGCACACCTTCTAAAGATAGTTTTCATACAGTAAGTATGCAATATAATTAATGTAAATACCATATGACTTTTTTTTTTTTTTTTTTTTTCACCTAACGGCTGAAATTATACTGCAGTAAAGAAAGAATTAGATTTTGTTCAGAGAAAAATGAATTGCCAGCTATTCATGACTCATGTATTCCCTAAGTGTTCCTTAATAGGGCTTAGGTATTTCCAGGGAATACAGAGTAAAATTTGTTGATGGGTTGGTTTTCTGGAACTCAAGTTTTAATTACCTAATTACCCTTTTGTGGCTTTCAAATTTAGGAAGAAACAAACAAACAAATCAGATCACTCATTTAGAGGCTGTGCAGTTGCTGTGGGTGGATGCTGGCCAGCAGTCGAGCACCCAGATAGCTGCCTGCTCAACCCTGCTATGGGTTGAGGGGAAAGGATGGGGAGCACCACAGCTAGAAAACTCATGGGCTGAGATAACGACCAGTTAATAAGTGAAGGAGAGAGCAGGGAAAAACAAGTGTTTCAAAGGCAAATGCTCACCACCTCCTGTCAGCAGACCAACACCAAGCCAGTCTGCAAGCACTTGTTGCTTTGGAAAGACCTTTCCTTTCCAAGACACTTTCCTTTCCCTCAGAAGGCATGTTTGGGAGCTGCACTGAATCAAAAGTGAAGGGAAAATCTTGTTCTAAACCCAGAATCATCTTTTTTCTAGCTTAGACTGAGATCAGAAAAATGCTTAAGCCTGATTGTTAAAATCTCAGTGTTTTCCCCACCACATATTTAAATAATATTCAGTTATATAATTGCCGTTGTCTTTTTATTCTAAATACTGATTACAAAGTCTCAGTTTGGAAATTAAAATATATCTACTTAGATCAAGGATACAGAAGGTTAGAAATACTCCTGATTTAGCATTTAATTCCCACTATTAAAAAATGAATTTTGAATATGAAATGGTATACAGAAGGTTAAAATTGCAGATTGGTACAAAACTGCCAAAGGCAGTTTTTCCCTGAAATTATTCTGAAAACAGGCATCAAAGAAACGCATACGTGTGATGGGTATGATATTGCCACATAGGATCAAAAGACTGCTTAAACAGCTACTTTTAAGGACCTTAATCAAACCCACTGCCGACAAATGAAGTTTGAATCTGCTGATACTGTCACCTAGCACATTTCAACCTTTTCAAACTTTGAACTAAGATACCTCCTAATTTCTGTTTTCAAATCTTTCTTGGTATTTTCTCTTTCTTAGCTGAAAACAGGTGTCTGTTACATTCTCAGTTTCCAGAGTATTCCAGCTTTCAAAATTTCCTCCTTAATTTTGCAGTCCTGTGATATTCACCTGGCTTTCTTTGTTCAATTTCATAGGGACTTTTTCAATTAGATCCAGGTGTATTTCCAGAACTTCAGTCAGTGATTCCAAAATTCAACTAACAGTACAGATGTATTTTTATGTTTTACACTCTGATAAGCTTCCTTCACAAGTAATCCTTTTATTTTATTTTATTTTATTTTATTTTATTTTATTTTATTATTTTATTTTATTTTATTTTATTTTATTTTATTTTATTTTATTTTATTTTATTTTATTTTATTTTATTTTATTTTATTTTATATTTTATTTTATTTTATATATATATTTTTAATATTCCACTATCTTATTTTAATGTCAGTTCAATGTTCTTTGCTAAAATGTTTTTCTATGTATATAAGGACTTGTTCGAAAATTAGCAGTTATAGGAGGATAGAGTGTTTTGAACAAAAACTCTGCAAGTGCAGCTAAAAATTTTAATCCCATTATTTCAAATATTCTAAGCTTTTTTTCTCTTTTAAGTATTCAGACCATAATTACAAAATACTTGTAAGACAAGTCAATCATTTTACAATGATGCTTAATTTAGATTGATAATTTTCTACTGTGCATAAATTTATACCTAGCAAATTTTCCAAATTTCATTGCACTTCCAGGTTAACATTTCCTGATATATGATAAAACATAGTTACAGTTCTTGTTGGTTATGTTAGTCTTTGCCTCATTTCCATACGGTATCTCTATGGTGAAACTATTGAAACAGATTCCCCACCCAAATCCAAATACTTAATCAGTTCTTTAATATTCATCTCATATCCTTCTCAAGGAGACCTGATATTCTTTGGCAGAAAAACTTGAGAGACATGGTTCATGAACTTCAGACAGACATGCTGGATGACGATAGGGTTTAAATAAATAAACTAATAAATTTAACTAAGTTGATCTTTCTTAGAAAAAAAAAAATAATGTATTATATACTCAAGATACTTTTCATTCTACTACTCAAAAAAGAAACCTAGGAAATTCAAGCCAAATGAAAGATGAGGATGCTATGATGGCATTTTTGATTTGAAGTCAGGGATTCCAAGGAATTCCACAGATATAGTGATATATTTGTGTTATATTTCCATATAGCAACTCTTTATCTTGCAAAGCAGGGTCAGTTGCTGATGTCGTTCCACCCACCACATTGGACAATTAAATACAAACTCACTAATACCAGCTGATTATTGTAATTTCTGAAAGACTGATATTGCAATGCAACCTTCAAGTTTCAAGTGAAGGAGATTTGGCCACCTAAGCTGCAAAACAGCTTGTAGGAATCAGGCCTGCAGGTGTTGTTTTAAATATTTCCACCTTAATTTTGCTGTGGCACAGGATTGTCCCTTTCAGTCATACTGGGGTTTTCTTATCTTTGTTCTGCACCAAGCATGAAAGGCTCCAGGATCACAATTGCTTTAATTCAGCAAAGATCTGGGGACATTGATACTCCTATTTCTCGGAGGGAAGTGAGGGTATAATACTAACTTCCAAGGTGAGCAAATCTGACATGAAGTATTAGTTACACTTACAATCTCAGAAGAAAGGAAGGAATGAAATTTCAGTATTAAAAAAAAAAAAAAAAATCTTCAGCAGATCTGCCTATGACAGTTCTGCCCACAAAGTGTGGGAGTATCTGTCAGAAAACCAGCTTACAAGATTCAAGCGCTATGTCTTCATTGACAGCTTAGCCAAGAAAGTGATAACCTTTTATGCTTGTTTCTCCTCTGTACCCATTAGTTTTTGTCATTTTTACAATATTGGGAGCAAGGAAAGTTTGAGGCACCCCAGTGAGATCATCTGGCAACATGAATCTTGCACTGGGCTTCTGCAAGAGTTCCAAGAGTTCAGACTGCATAAAGCACTGTGAAAGAACAGTATTAAAAAAGCCTTCAAATAGAAATACTGGCAAAGACAACATGCAACTTCATTAGTTCAGTCTTAGAATAGATCCTTCAAGCAGAAAGCAATTATCAGCAGGAGTTGATGAACTTTTGAAAGTAAAAACATGTAGGAATAATTTAATACAGTTTTATTTTATGATGTATATCAATCAGCCACAAAGTTGTCCAAACATGCTCTACAATGAAAAAATTATTTTGAGATCTCTTATTGGCAATACCATGCACTAGACTGTGCTCATAGTAAGCTCATAACAAGACAATTTCAGGCTGCTGGGAGCTACTTTACACAAGCATGCTCAAAACTGGGAAGAGGAATTTGAGTGAAAGGAGGAGGAAGATGTTCTTTGAACATGGTTGGAAACAAAACAGATTTGTGGAAATAGCTACTGTTGGCATATACAGGAATTGCCACACAGTTCAGAAGTGGAAGCACTGTGTTTCAGCAGTCAGAGGCTTCAACATGAGACAACCTGTGCTTCTGCTTTCAACTGGGAGACTGCAAAAAAAAGTGTCTGTTTTTTTTTTTGTTTTGTTTTGTTTTGTTTTGATTTTGTCTCATTTATTTGTTTTTTTTTTGGTTGGTTGGTGGGTTTCCAGAATTTCCAGTTTCCAGGATTTTCCAGTTTTTATTTGGTTGTTTTTGTTTGGTTTTGTTTATTTGTTATTGCTTGATTTTTTTTGTTTGTTTTTCTTTCTTTTTTTTTTTTTTTTTTTTTTCTTTTAAATGTTTGGGGCTTCTTTGTTTCTTTTATTTGCAATTATTTTGTTCACTTCAATTAATATATTCGGTGAGAAAAATCCCAAATAGTTTTCCTCAGACAGGCTCTTCTGTGAAGCTGTTTTATTTGTGATTGCAATGGTGGGCATCCTGTCAATCAGGAGCACATTTTAGTAAACAAATCTTAATCTTTTATTCCCTCTTACCCAATGCATGATCACCTCCCCTGTTTCCTCATTGGCTGAGTACTACAGGTTCACAAGCTCCTCGACACTCCTCTATACTATATATGTACATTTTTTTTTTCAACCCTTTAATTTCTCCTTTCTTATGTTTTGAGAACTTGTGATTTTTGTTTTACTGTTCTCACACTGCTCATCCTGTTCTCACACTGCTCATCCTGTTTTTCTCAAGCTTCTGCCTTGTGAATTGTGAGGCCTCCTACTGTCTACTTATCTACTTAACGTTTCTCCTTACTGTGACTACACAACTACCTTGGACTACAGAAAAGTAATTCTCTACTGCAAAAGCAGAACTTAGTTTCTCACAATTCCCCCCTCTTCTTTTCTTACTTCTGTTGCTGTTTTTGCACTTCCTCAGGTTTTTAGCTTTTGAGTCTTTTTAGTACTAGGGTACAATACTTTTCTTCAAATGCATTAGGGGATAATTGTTTCCGTTCAAAGCTAAAATTTGCAAGAGATGCTATACAGGGATTAATACAAGGAATGAGTAAACAAATTAAAACACACAATATCACTATTATTGTTATACTAACAAACAGTTGCTTAAGCCAATTCCATTTAGGTAACCACAAGGTTAGTTTCTCCCAAATGTCTACAACTCTCCAGGAAGTATCTTCTTCAGAAATCTTATTTAGGATTTTATTTTTTTCTCCAATATTTTTGAGATCAGTTCAAATTCATCCCTTTTGGTCTACATATATGCAGCAACTAGTATTAATTACAGTACACACTCCTCCTTTTGAAGTTAGTAATGAATCTAATACCATTCAGTTTTGAAGTGCTACCTTTGACAAGCTTGTTATCTCTTCTTGTAATGCTTGAACATCATCCAGAGTATGGTTTTCTAGTTCTTCAATTATAGCTGAAATATTTTTTAAAGCGTTTTCTAATTCACTCACCCCTAACCATGGTAGAAACCATTTTGCAAAAAAGTGAAATCCCTTGTTTCTTTTCACTAGAGGATTTTCTGGAGTTCTTTTAGCTCTGTGTGGGATGTCAGGAGGGGTTTGGCTCTGGGGGTTTTCAATAATAGTTACATTTGGAATTATTGCCTCCAGGGTGCAAGCTCCCTTCCATCCTAGGGGCAACACCTTTCAAGCTTTACTACCACATAGCCAGTACCAACCCTTGCCATTCGGGGTGGGCCATCTCCTTACAGGATTCTCATGTTGTATCTGGTGTGCATTATGTATATTAGTATTCCCGTGGCTACCATATTCAGTACAGCACGGATGATTCCCTACTTCATGGATATTTCCACACCCAGAGTCAGTACTATTGCCCCCTGAGTTTTCTATCAATGTTGTTTAATAGGCACCTTTGAGAACACAATATTTTGTAGCCAGGATTATGTGTAGGGAATTCAACTTTAAAATCTATTCCTTCCTGGGACTGTGTATGATCTGTCATTTTTAGAAATCTAGAGAATCCAGACACAATTGCTGCTGGAAATTGCAATAAGGGACAAGGCCTCTTCAGTCCTTCTAGGCATCTGTGTGCAAATCCAACAATTATTTTGAGATAGAACTCAAGAGATGTTCTAGATTAATTGGAAATGCTGATTTTTCCCTCCATCCTATCACTAATTCATTGAGAATAGGCATTACAAAAAAAATAAAAAAAAAATAAAAAAATTAAAATACATCATTTCTATGTATATATACACACCCCTCTAATAATTAAGAAATAATAAGTAAGATAAACAATAAAAATCACAAACTAATAAGGATTCTTCTGTGGGAATTGAATACCCTCCTTTCTTTTTCTCCCACTTCCAGAGAGTGTTCCCTGGAAACACTCCAATTCTGTGTAATTCAATCCCTTTTACTCATTAATTCATTAAGAATTCTTCTAAGGAGAAGTTAAAGGTTTACAATAGATAGTTTTAACAGTGTTAACCTTAAAAGCATTTATTAGCGCAGTCTATCTGGTATCAGGGTTAACTGATGCTTTTACCCAGGTACGAGTCCCACCATTTCTCAGCCGTTCTTGCTGTCGTCTCGGTAGTCAGGAGCACTTGGAACAGTTCATCCCACTCAGGTTGCAGTTTCACTTCTCTCCACATATTGTAACAGTAACTACCCCTTTGGAGGCTGGAAATACTCCAAAATTTGTTCTAGAATGTGCCCAAATAAATTGGTGGCCCTGTAAACCCCTGAGGTAAAATTGGCCATATACATGTATATTGCTGCTTCCGCCCTATTTCAGAGTCCTTCCACTCAAAGGCAAATATATCTTTGCTCTCAGGGTCTGAGAGCACCCCATTAATAACACCATTATTCCAGTCTAACAATTTACTATTTGAGTGCCCAATTTCATTATCAAATCCTTTCCCAACAAGTTAGTCCCTGCCTCGGGTACATACAATAATTGCCCAGTGATCATTCTATCCCTAGTCTCAGCTTGGTGTCCCCAAAAAGTGGCACTGTTATCCCAGTCCCTTCTAACCCCATCATATTTAGGGTTTCATTAGTAAATTTAAGCCTTGATACTTTACAGGCCAGTAATGACCTAGCTGCCTCAGTGTATTGTGTTCCCATGGCAAGGTTCTGGTAGCAGGGAAGGCTGCGGTGGTAGCCCCTGTGGGAAGAATCCAGCAGCTGCTTCATGTTAGACAACGACCAGTTTCAGCTGGCTCCAAAGGGGCCCACTGCTGCCCAGGGCCAAGCCATGAGCAATGCAGTTTAAATCTCTATGAAAGCACACCCAAGAAAAGGAAAAAAAAATGCTGCACAACAGCAGCTGGGAGAGTGAGGAGTGAGAAACCTCCCTGCAGACACCAAGGTCAGTGCAGAGGTGGGGGAGTACAGTGCAGAGTTGCGCTAGGTGCCAGAGCTGAAGCTCCCCCGCAGCCCACAGAGAGGCCGCTGGTGGGGAAGGCAGATCCCCCCACCCTATGGTGTAGCACAGTGGAGCAGATCTCCACAGTGCAGCCCATTTAGTAACAGCCCAGGAAGGTCAGCATCCCATGAGAAGGACCCCACACCAGAGCAGCTCCCAAAGAGCCCATTTTTTTTGCTGCCCGTAGCAAAACCCACACAGGAACAGCCCAGGAAGGTTGGCACCCCACAATAGAGCAGGAGGAAGAGTGACCATGAAGGAGCAGGGGAAACGAACCACCATGGACTGACTGCAGCCCCCACTCCCAGCACCCTCTCCCCCCCAACTCCCCTGCCACCACATGCCACTCAGAGCAGGGAAGAGCTGGAACAGAGTGGGTAGGGGAAGGTGCCCCCAGCTTGTTTCTTTGTTTCTCACCACTCCAGCCCATCAGCAATAAGTAATATGTTTTATTAATCTTCCTAGGCTAAGTCTGTTTTGCCCGTAAGGATAACTGTAGAGCGATCCCCACTGAGGTACACTTGAGGAACCCTTGAGGTACGCTTTTTCATTTATCAGGGAACTAGCTTTCTGAGAAGCCCTGACTCCCCTATTCTAAATTTATAACAGCAATCTCTCCTCCTTCTTCCACTCCGGATACCCTTATTTGAAGTGGCTGGCCTGGCAACACTTAAACATCTTCTCAAAGCCTGTCCCTGCTAGGATTTAGGCTGCAACACAGGTAGCTTTCCTTGCCTGCCATTCCTCCATCTCTCTTCCTCTCCTTTCCATCCTGGGCACAATTCTATGCAAGTGTGTCTTCTCCTGCCATGAAATTCAGTTCCTTCTATATTGTATGATATATATTGAGTTGCTTCTTATATTTTTCACTGAGTCACTCTCACAAATGAGTTATATGGCATAGCACGTTCACCTAAGATTGCTGTTGCCACAATAAACTAAATCCAAATTTTCAGTCAAGAACTACATGTTTTTGCAGTAAATGTATAGTTTTGAAATGATCAGGAATGAGACCCAGTGAGTTTTGCTTCCAGCTAAATGTACTTGAAAAACTGACAGCTTACAACATTTCATAGAATTATAGAATCATAGATTCATACATTCTCCACAACATTTAATCTGGACGACAACTCATAGGTCACAAACAAGTCTTCAAAACTGGATTATATACTTCAATTAAGCCACTCTTAGATGCTCTTTAAACAACCTAAATCAAAGTGTAATTAAACAGAGATCTCATTTAGAGATAGTAATAAGCAATTTTTGTGTCATGACAGCAAGAAGGTTCCTTGGATTAAGAGCAAGAATTAGTAAATAAATGAAAACAAATCAAAGAGCAAAAATGAAGAATGATTCTCATTTTGGAAAGGGCAAGTAGGATATCACATACACTGAGAAGGGAAAAAGTAAATGATCAATCTCCTTCCACTGAAAGGGTCCAGAGTATTTTGGAACTAAAGCCTGCTGCCCATGTGGAGAAGGAAGCTAGTATAAGCAACTGCTTCGTTACAATTACTTGCTGGTAGCTGTCACCCAGGTGTTAAGGAAGGAAGGAAGGAAGGAAGGAAGGAAGGAAGGAAGGAAGGAAGAGAGAGAGAGAGAGAGAGAGAGAGAGAGAGAGAGAGAGAGAGAGAGAGAGAGAGAGAGAGAGAAAGAAAGAAAGAAAGAAAGAAAGAAAGAAAGAAAGAAAGAAAGAAAGAAAGAAAGAAAGAAAGAAAGAAAGAAAGAAAGAAAGAAAGAAAGAAAGAAAGAAAGAAAGAAAGAAAGAAAGAAAGAAAGAAAGAAAGAAAGAAAGAAAGAAAGAAAGAAAGAAAGAAAGAAAGAAAGAAAGAAAGAAAGAAAGAAAGAAAGAAAGAAAGAAAGTTGGGATTTTTTGTTTGTTTGTTTGTTTTTTTGTTTTTGTTTGTTTGTTTGTTTGTTTTGTTTTGTTTTTTTGTTTTTTGTTTTTTCACTTATGTGCCTCCAGGCAGGCATAAAAGAGAGAAACCGTCCCCTTCAATTCAGGAAGGTCATTTGTTGTATACTCTGAGATGGATTTTTATGGACTCCAGGCATGCCCTCTAGCAAAAATGGACTGAAGTGTTGGAGAGTCCTTCCCAGCTGATCTCTTTCTGACTGGGACTGGAAAAAAGGAGACATCCTTCCTCTAGGAGGAAAGTCATGAGTCAGGCAAGATCTGGGAAAGCAGGAATGATGGCTGAAGAGGAAAGGAATCCAGAGGATGACCATGAGGAAAGAGACAGTATGCAGTTATAAACTTGTGAATTCAATATTCTGGGTTGGAAACTGGTGGGAATGCTGTGGTTTACATGAGGGCCATTCACAGATTGCCACAGCACAAGGAACAGGTGGTGTGAAGCACTGCCCCATCACAGAAGAATAATGCAGGAGAGTGAGGGGCAATGAACTTTTAACTTTGGAGTGAGTTAATGCTGTGCAATTTGATGGGTCATGTAATTGGTTAGTTTGTTCTGTGCTGTTGTGAGTCACCATCCCTGGAAGTCTTCAAAAGACGTTTAGATGTAGAGCTTAGGGATATGGTTTAGTGGGGACTGTTAGTGTTAGGTTAGAGGTTGGACTCGATGATCTTGAGGTCTCTTCCAACCTAGAAATTCTGTGATTCTGTGATTCTGTAAAAGATGAGAAACATGGAAATATTTCAATGCATCTGGAAGTGCTATATCACATCAGGCTAAGTATAACAACAGCTCAGCTGGCAAAGGCACATTAAAGTCATGTTAAAGAAGGCAGCATATACATGTAGCATAGTAGTTGAATAGCTGGTTGATGAATGAGTAGACTGCATCTCCATCTACATGAGGATAGAGGTGCAATATTTGGGGAAATAAATTCCCTTCTGACTTATATCAGTATAACAGACCTGTGACAAAGTCATTTTTTGGCCCATCATCTTTACGTCTCCACATTTCATTCTTCAGTCTTTTTTTACATAGCTGTAAAAGCAAACCAACCAATTAACTTCCAAAAGCAAATGGTATCTCCTCTTAAAGCAAATTGGAGGGGTGATGGAGCTGCTTTACCCGGAAGCCATGTAAGACTTCAGTCATGAAAAGATCCCGAGCACAGAACATATGTTTGCTAATCCTGATGGAAATAGGGAAAATATAAGTTCTTTTGGACTTCAAAGCAGAGGGGAGAAGGCCGTGGGTTTGGGTTGATAGGGCAGGATCAGGAAAGTGAGGAGGAAAGTCAGGATGGTTTCCTTTGTGAAATGGACATTTTCCCACAGACACATTTTCCCAAAGACTAAAAAAAATCCAACCTTCCCCCTATCTTTTAGGTACTAATGAAGGAGAACAGTGACTTTGCACTGAAACAGCAGCTCTAATGCAAAGGCTGCTGCCCTTGATGGATCAATTTATCAATTTCAGCACCACCAGCTGAGAATGAAACTATCACAGCATCAGGAGAGAATATGAGTTTTGATGAAACAATCTTAAAGTGAATTCCCCTTTGGGAAATGGAATACAGAAAGAAAAAAAAAAAAGAAGAAGAAGAAAAAAAAGGCAAGAAAACTGAGAACAATTTAAACCATCTAGAGGAATGGAGTAGAATGGATGTCACCAGTGATAGTGTGATTATAGAGCATCAGAGTGCAAGCAAGGACAAAGAACAACCAAAATATATATTTTTATATTATATATTTTTATATTATATATATTTATATATTACTTCCTCTCCTTCTCCTATTTTTCCCAATACTCTGTGTGTGGAATGACAATACAGTATTTTCTATCTCTTTTCAGCCAGTGCTTATTCCAGCTCATACAGAATGTTGCTCCCACCATAAAGAACCAAAGAGATAATGCTGGCACTTCTGCTAAATAAACTGCTAAACTATATACATCTTTTATTTCATGCAATATTCCTTGTAATACTTCTTTTTTGTTGATGTTGTTGTTCTGACATGAAACAAAGTTGATAAGTACTTGGGAGCAAGAAAAAATAAAAATCAATAAGTGGAATAATCTGGGAAAAAAAAAAAAAAAAAGTTAATGAAGCTTGAAATCACTTAAAATAAACTCCTTCCAAAGGAAGAAAAGTTAGCTATCAGAGTGTATAAAAGTTAAGAAGAAAATCAGTATTACAGGAAAAATAAAAATTGAAAATAAAAGGTATCAGCATGTATGGCAATTTTATCAATAACAACTCCTTTTTGACTCTGTAGAGCTACAACACACTGCAAAATTTGCAATAGGTGTCCATGATGTACAACTTTTCCTCTGAGTGGTCCTTCATGTGCTAAAAATGTTAGACAATTCACATACAGACACTAATTGGAAGCATTGCCATAGTGTACATGGTTGTAAACCTGTTCCTTCGGTATGGAAGGATGAAAACTGCATGTGTTTTACTAATGCAATTATTGCCTGGGGAGAGAGATAAGGAGAGAAAATGCAAAGAGCTCAGCCAGACCAACATCTCTTCAGACACTATGCAAATTTCTAAAATCACTATGTGACAGGGGTTGTTGTCAGAAAGAGGTCTGCGGCTCCTTGACATTCTCACAGTCTTCGTGTTTGGGTAAAAACACAAAGCTCTAGTCCTCAGCATGTTCTTGAGAGAAAGCAGCAGAGAATCATAACTGAAGACATCCCATGTGTGAGGGCACGAAGCTGCTACACAGCTTTGAGCTGAGACCAAATATCCTACCAGCAGAAGTTTGACTGTTCTTCAAAGAACTCCACAGACAAAGCCAGCAGGAGGTCTGTTGTGGGAACCACATCACAACTTGCATGCTTTGCACAGCAGACATGTCTTGAGGTGGAAATCTATGTGCTGGTGCCTTGGGCTGAGGCCAGTTTATCTGTGGAAGCAATAAAGGGCTATGAACTTGGGTCTGAAGCAAAGCATCTTGCTTTTCTGTGCTCAGAAACTGTGTGGCTGCTCTTTTTCAAACAGTAGTTAAGCAAAGGTGTTTTTGTTGGTGGTGGTTTTTGTTTGTTTGTGTTTGTTTGTGTTGGTTTTTGTTTTGTTTTGTTTTGTTTTTGTTTTTGTGTTTGTTTGTGTTTGTGCTTGCTTGTTTGTTGTTTTCAGTGGCAAATATTGTGCTTTTTGTGTCATGCTGGTTTGGGACATGAGTCACACATGCTTCACTATACTACTACAAGTGGTGTTGTTGGCCACTCCGTAACACAGCTTTCATCAAAGAAGGCCATCACTAGAAAAACATTACCAAGTTCAATAGCAAAAACCAGGGGGCACATTTTGAGAAAAGGAATATAGGAATACAGAGCACTGGGTTCAGAGAGGAAAGATTCTTCTTTCATTCATCCATTTCATGGGAGAAAGGAAAAAGTGGCCAGTGGTTTCCCAGATCTGACTAATGTCCTTGGGCAGATAGCTTCACAGACTCCAGAAAAAGAGAGTACTAGTGCTTCAAACAGATCCATTTCTGACTAGCTCAGCATTATATATGGCAGTGTCTTTGGGAGGACACAGAATTCAAACAGGCAATGTTAGCAATGTGAAGGAGAGGTTCAGACTGGACATAAGAAAAAAAAAATCTTTATGATGATGGTGGTTAAACACCAGAACAAGTGTCCTAGAGAGATGGTTGATGCCACCATCAACCAGTGTTAAAGAGGCATTTGGACAGTGCCCTCAGTAACACACATTAACTTTTGCTTAGCCCTGAAGAGGTCAGCAAGTTGGACTCAATGATACCTGAAGGTCCCTTCCAAATGAATTTTTCTATATACTAAATCTGTTCTAGGTTTCTTTTGAATCTAGCACAGAGAAGCTGCTTGCAAGAAAGGTCGATCAGAACATACAGAACAAGAAAGGAAGATGCCATCCAATATGTTTGCTCTCTTCCTCAACCCCTTATCTGGACTTCTTTAAGGTCTATTCTGAACAATCACTGTTGTAGTAATAACAGTATATGCCCTGGCTAGCCATCCATATTACTGTCGGTTTTGTTTTGTTTGTTTGTTTTTATTTTTCAAAGATCAGTGAATTACTATTCTGAAGCTTTATATGTTCTCTTATCCTACTTGAATCAGCAATCATTTAATCTTTCTGCATACATATTTTAAGATAGATGTTTTATTATGCATGCTGAATTGCATACACCATTTCTCCGAGTGGCACTAGTTCTGAGCATTGGCCACCAAAACACCAAATCTGATCTGAAGATTATATGATTTTTCTCTATACAAAAATACTAACAGAATTCTACTTTTCCTCTGTCTTCAAGCTACTTTTCTAATCCCACCAAAATCTGGACTGTACTCACATAAAATATAAATTCCAAGAGTCTTTGTTTAGAATAGGAAAAAATTGCATTTTTTTTTCAAGTAAATTAGACAGCTAAGCACATTATCTATTTTATTTTCCATGATACACTGGTGGACTCATTCACCATCAAAAGTTTCCACATAGCCAGGACTTTCAAAAATAAAGCTCAGAAACAAATTCTGAGTATGAAGGTGCAGGACATTATACAACAAGAGGACAGAAATATATAGTAAGTAGGACATAGGACATAGGCATTCAATTGAAATGATCCAAGGTTGGTATGAATATTAAAAACTGAGAACAAACTGTACACAAACCCTGTACAGAAATAACTCATTGAACAGTTTTGAATAATTAAGTATCAGATAGCCAGGATCTTCTTGAAACAACTTGCAAATAACAGCACATGGAATTTCTAAACTCATTATTTTTAAATTCCCTTCATGAAACTTAATTGAGAATAATAATAAACATTTTAAAAATATCTCAATATTATAGCTTTCTTTTTTTTTTTTTTTTTTTTTTTTTTTTTTTTTCTTTTTTTCTTTTCTGGTAAAGAAAATGTTTACTTACAGACTAGGAATTTTTCCCATGTCAAATTTTAGCTGACTATATTTTCTTGCTAAATTTGTCAACTCTGAAAAACAATATTAGTGGAAAGCAAACTCCAGCAGCATTTTCCTATCCTTCGGTTTATTTGTTTATAAAATACTCTTCCAGAGTAAAAAGATGCTCTGAAACAGTAATAGTAATTTTGCTGTCTTGTGTCTTCCACATACCACTAGGTCATCATGATTGAAATTTGTCAGAGGTACCTTCAAGGAGAGCGTAGCAATCTGTACCCACACCTTCTTTTGGCTTCTAGTGAATTTTAGATGCATAAAGACTGGAAGGTGGAAGATCTGTTAAAAGAAGTCACAGATACCACCATGAGAATATCCTTATTAAAATCTCAAATAACACTTCAACATTTAAATAAGTGAAAAGGGACACTATCTGCATTTATAAGACAGTGCTCTCATCTGTCATCCTTTGGGATAAGAACTATGGTCATTCAGCTGCATTTAGTCACCAGGGGTGAGTGACCAGACCTACAAACTTATCAGAGAACATTCTAGGTGCCTGGAGCACCCAGCATGCTGTGATAGGAGGTGGTAAGCCCTATGAGCAACTATTCTCATCCATCACAATCATAGCCTTCCAGGAGCTTACCCATGCCCTCCACCAGCATCTTGACCCAGCTTTGGATGTGATCGACCCACAAGGTGCCCAATGCATCCAAACAGTGGGAGTGAGGGATGCGCTCTGCACATAGTTCTTTCAGTCAGCTCCAACCTGAATTTCTCAGTGTCTGCAGCTGAACAGTAAACCATATAGAAATGAAGAACCTGGATGTTTTGTGCAATGAGTTTGTAAACTCTAAATAGTAATTTAGTTAGTAAACTATTTGTTTAGAGTTGCTGGGGTGACCAGCATTTTTAGACTATCTAGTGAGCCGGGCAGAAAACACCCATCACACACCCACACAACTGAGCATTTACTGGGAGTAGAAAAAAGAAAAAAACTTGGCGGACACCAAGTTGAACATGAACCAACAATGTGCACTTGATGCTAAGAAGGCTAACAGGATTCTTGGCTGCATTAGGCATAATATTGCCAGCAGATCAAGAGAGGTGATTCTTCTCCTTCACTCAGCACTGGTGAGGCCGCAGCTGGAATACCGTGTGCTCTTGTGGGCATCCACAAGAGAGATGTGGATGTATTGGAGCCCAACAGAGGGCCACCAAGATGATCAAGGGACTGGAGCACCTCTTCTATGAGAAGTCTGAGAGAGTTGGGACTGTTTAGTGTAGAAAAAAAAGAGAGAAGGGAGGGTCCAAAGAAGACAGACTTTTTTCACTGGTGCCCAGGGACAGGACAAGAGGCAATGGGCACAAGATGGAACACAGGAAGGTCCCTCTGAACATCAGGAAGCACTTCTATACCATGTGGCTGACAGAGCACTGGCACAGGTTACCCAGAGAGGTTGTAGCGTCTTGTCCTTAAAGATCTTCAGAACAAGGCAACTTGCTTTAGGTATACCTGCTTGAGCTGGGGTTGGACCAGTGATCTCCAGAGGTCCCTTCCAACCTTAACTGTTCTGCAGTCTGTGAAGAGAATGCAGTGCAGCTCAGGTGAGAGAAATGAAATTTAACAAACCAGAGAGAAATGAAATTTACCAGCAGGTCCACGGTCATCTCTGACTGCTTCTAGTTGGTAGAGATTTTAACTATCTCCAGCCCTACAATGGTGTCTTTATAAATATATGTATACCAGGCAACATAATTTAAAAACAAATGGCTTTTAACTGGAACAGGTATGAATACTTGTCCTGGTTTCAGTTGGTATAGAGTTTGGTTTCCTCCTAGAAGCTGGTATGGTGCTGTGCTTTCAATTTAGGATGAGAATATTGTTGATAACACACCAATGTTACAACAACACCATTTAAGTTAGATGAAAGCAATATTCAATCCAATAAAGGATATGCATCTGTATGAAATGGAGCAAACAGTTACAAATCACTTGTTTGAAGCCCCCAACATTTTTGTGCTCTACTGATTTAGGTGAATTCTTGGTGTTATTGCCAGCCACATAACTCCAGTTATTTTCTGTTTTTTGTTTGTTTGTTTGTTTGTTTGTTTGTTGTGTTTTTGTTTTTGTTTTTGTTTTTGTTTGTTTGTTTGTTTGTTTTTGTGTGTTCTACTTATAACTGAGTATCTGTAGCTCCAACAAAGAGATAACAAATGCTGTTGTTGATATGATTGTACCTCTTTATTTTACTGATTACTTTTTCCCATGTCTTTTTTACCCCTTCTTTGTCCCATTCTTCATCTATCTTAGTAATGTGTTTTCTTTCACTTACAACAGGAATTACAGGCAGAGAAATCTCAGAGAGATGTTCATTTTTAAATGTACTTCAAGTGCTGCAAAATTGAGAACTGCCTTTATTTTGTTGCTGTATTTTCAAAATGGTGCTAACAATCATAATATTAATTGGCTGTCAGGCCCCTAACCAGATGGATCACAACATGTAGTTGGCATGCTTTGGTTAAGTATTCCACTCAAAAGCACTATGTTCAGCCATTTCCAGGGATTCAGTGTATGAACATTGCTACAATCTGGGTGTTTCACATAACTCTGGGAGATCTATATTGTAAATTAAGAATGAATCAGTATCAATTTCTGATAACTGTTAAGGTAAGTTTAACAGGCTGGCTATCAGATGTTGAAGAGGAAAATACAAGGATAAAAACAGTTTGGAAATAAGCACATCTCACAGACTTGTGTTCTGTAATGCCCAATACCATGCTGGCTAGAGACCCATCCATACCATGAAAAACAGATGTCACTTTGTTGAACGAGAACATTTAACTAAGCAGCAGGAGATCCCTCAGAGACTCCCTGGAAAAACAGTGTCTGGAGACATGCCCTCAGTGCTGTGCTGTGCAGCATACTATGAAACCTTACAGAGGACACAACTGTTTCAACTAACTCTCCTGTGAAAACAGCATTCACTCCTTCCCCACTGAGCAGAGGGAAACCTTTATATTCCAGTCTGCCAGCAGACTTGTGGGCACACAGTGTGTGCCACAGGTATGCTACTGACTCTCAGCAGTCCTTCTCTGTCTTCACTAGCTTCTTTAGCTGGTTGTCCCAAGGTGGTTTATCCTCCCTACAGCCAATTCGTCCGCTGGTTATATGTTATATTTCAAGCTTCTTTATGTAGATGACCCTTTTCCACTGGTGCAAAATCTTCCCTTAACTCCTTCAGAAACAGTCATTTCCAACACGGAGAGAATTAGAAAGTAAAACAATTAATTTTATGATTGCTTTCTCCTCTGCCATAGGTCCAGCCATCTATCCACAGAGAGAGTAATGATATGTCCTGACTTCAGTGAGAAATGAAATGAGGTCATTGCAAGGATCTCTGGCCTTGATGCAATGAGTGGTAAAACTTCCATGAGAATGAGAGCACAATTATACCCTGTTTCTTTCTTTCTTTCTTTCTTTCTTTCTTTCTTTCTTTCTTTCTTTCTTTCTTTCTTTCTTTCTTTCTTTCTTTCTTTCTTTCTTTCTTTCTTTCTTTCTTTCTTTCTTTCTTTCTTTCTTTCATTTCTTTCTCTCCTTCTCTCCTTCTTTCTTTCCTTCTTTCTTTCTTTCCTTCTTTCCTTCTTTCCTCCTTTCCTTCTTTCTTTCTCTCTCTCTCTCTCTTTCCCTCTCTCTCTTTCTCTCTCTCTCTCTCTCTCTCTCTCTCTCTTTCTCTCTTTCTCTCTTTCTCTTTCTCTCTTTCTCTCTTTCTTTCTTTCTTTCTTTCTTTCTTTCTTTCTTTCTTTCTTTCTTTCTTTCTTTCTTTCTTTCTTTTCTTTCTCTCCTTCTCTCCTTCTTTCTTTCCTTCTTTCTTTCTTTCCTTCTTTCCTTCTTTCCTCCTTTCCTTCTTTCTTTCTCTCTCTCTCTCTCTTTCCCTCTCTCTCTTTCTCTCTCTCTTTCTCTCTTTCTTTCTCTCTTTCTCTCTCTCCCTCTTTCTCTCTCTCTCTCTCTTTCTCTCTCTTTCTTTCTCTCTCTCTCTTTCTTTCTTTCTTTCTTTCTTTCTTTCTTTCTTTCTTTCTTTCTTTCTTTCTTTCTTTCTTTCTTTCTTTCTTTCTTTCTCTTGCCTTCTTTCCTTCTCGTTTTTGGGTTTGTTCATTTTTATTTGTTTGTTTGTTGTGGGTTTTTTGTTTGTTTGTTTGTTCTTAATGATTATTTTCAACTTGTGACAAGCTTGAATAATGGGTCATTGACATGAAAGTTTAGTGTACGTGGGGACTGACTCTTCACAAGCTACAGGTGTTTTTTACTTTTCCCTAGTCTCCCCCTGTATTCTGCCTTGGTGCATTATAGATGAAGAGAGAACAGACAAAAAATGCTAAGGAAGTGAGGTTCAATTTACTTGCTCCTCTCAGAAGTCAGATTTTTCAAGGCACAGCAAGCCTTAGTACTGTTTTATTTTCAGCTGATGGAAGCAAGAAATGTCTCTGGTACTATCAGACTATCAACAGCACACTCATAATTATGATGCTGGAATAAGTGAATGGGCCTTTAGTGACCTATTTGATTTATAAATTTGGTTTGCACTGTGATCTCAAGACACTAGGTATATACTCTTTAATATTCCAGGTAACAAAAAGATGCACACAGCTGCAGAAGATGAGTATCCTTAGTAACACTATTTGAATTTACTGCATTTACCAATCAAAAAGAATAAAATCAGGAAAACAATGATGGTGAACAACTGATTTTGTGCAAAACTATGAATACTTTGTATGTTTCATTAAAAGTCTGCACTATGCATTTTCTGTAAGTATTTACACAAAAATACAATAGCAAGAGGATTCTGTCCAAGGAGGGGAGCAGCTTTCACTAAATGTCTTCTATTTACAAAATAGCCTGTACTACTTAAAAGGTATATTTCAGCACAACTGTGGTTTATCTAACCTAGATGACGCAGGGTTGTGTGCCTGAAACGACCTGCAAACATCAAGCTTCAGTATGGTGATACACACAATGTATGTATTTGATTGGTGTTAGGCATTTGCAACACAGCAGTCACCAGGCTCCAACCTGCTTCCAGTCCTTCGGTATAATTTAGGGGAAAGTCTAGGGAAAGTGTAAGCACTTTTATCTTATGAAACTCATCTGAGTAGAGACCTGTATTCAGAGGCACAGTAATGCCTACAAAGAAGCATAACGATATTGGTTGTGCTCAATACTCTTGAGACCAGGAGTGAAATCTTAAGCTCCCAAGGAAGGTTTGGCCACTCTGTCTGTCAAAAAGTGTAAATTCCAAACAAAGAAGCAAATACACCAGCTGAAGGAAGACTGGAAATATTTGTTCTTAAGGACTCTTGTAGAATATTCTGAAAAAAAAAAATGCAATTTAAAAAATGCTGCAAACTTGCATGCATAACATTTCTACTTTCTCTTCCTAAAACATCAACTGTTTTATTCCCATCTTCTGTCTTTATTTTTCCAGTTGTGTTCTTGGGTGGAAAGTATGAATGACATTCAGAGTTTAGATTCTCACACAGTGCTAATGTCTTTTTTTGTTGTTGTTGTTCCCCTTCCCTTCCCCTCCCTTCCCTTCCCTTCCCTTCCCTTCCCTTCCCTTCCCTTCCCTTCCCTTCCCTTCCCTTCCCTTCCCTTCCCTTCCCTTCCCTTCCCTTCCCTTCCCTTCCCTTCCCTTCCCTTCCCTTCCCTTCCCTTCCCTTCCCTTCCCTTCCCTTCCCTTCCCTTCCCTTCCCTTCCCTTCCCTTCCCTTCCCTTCCCTTCCCTTCCCTTCCCTTCCCTTCCCTTCCCTTCCCTTCCCTTCCCTTCCCCTTTCATGTAGCAATGAAGTAAGATGTAAAGTTTGGGTTGAAGAGAACTGGTGAGAAGTGTTCACCCACAAAATGCACTCAAATGAGTAAGTCTCTGTGCTGGGTAGCCACACATGCCTTACACAATGTGCTTGTGTTTTGATGAAACTTTGTTATTGTGCATGACAGGAAAAAAGAAATAGTCCCATGCCTGAAAATCAGAAATATTTTGTCTTGAAATTCCTGGTGCTTTGGTGCTTTCCTCCAAAATCTTGAGAGCTTTAACCAGGACTTACAAAAAAATCTTCAGAATCCCTTGAGACAGAATCACTTGAGACACAGACTAAGCTTGCTGTTTGTGCAAATTAAGAGTAAATCTGGCCACAAAATCTTTAAGGAAGTTCTCAGCCCTGATCTAGAACACACAAATGCCAAGTAACCCTGGGGAGAAAGCACCTGCCATTTGGTTTCCCAGATGAATATGAGTATTTAAGGATATATATCAGATTTGAGGACCTTGATATTTTCTGAAGACACCTAGCTATTTTGAAGGTTTGCAGAGCCCACGAAATGCCTGTCTGTCTTTCCCTAAAGTGGTGCAACATCTCTGAAAACCTTCTAGTTTGAAATCTTCTCTTGTTTCCATTTCTTCCAGTTATGGCACTCTTCCCAAAGGACGGAGGGTCCAGCTGGGGATATGAGCTCTCCTTGATCAAATTAACCTTATTGTTCAGCTCATTAACCAATTTAATTTGTCCCATTTGCAGCCACCCTGGTGGGCACCAAGCTACTTCGAACTGTGCAGCAGTTTACAGGGACCTTCCTTGAGCTCTTCAGCAGAAGTGGACTGGTCTTTCAATATTTCTTGCTGTCTGCAGCCATGACCTTGACCATTAAATTGTGATCTCTGTTTTTAGTAAGCAGCTTTGATGTGTATAAACACAATTTGTCCTCAACCACTCAGTACTATATAGCACAGCTACAGATTCACTCCAACAGTCACAGCCCACCCTCATATTTAAAGGCACCAGCATTGCTCTGCTTTGAGACCACTCTACGCTGTGATTTCAGCCTGGCATAACTCTCTGCAGCCATGGACTATAGTACTTTTTTACTATCCCTCATGCACCAGCACTAGCATTCATAAAGGTCATATCAGGGAATTAATCTTGTTGCAAGTTCATCCTCCCTGGCACAAATTTATAAGTAGCTTCCTGAAAGTCTGTCCCAGCACCAGAGAGTCAATAGAAAGTTGAAAGCATCAGGCAAAACTGAAAATCATGATGATAATCAGGATTTGTTTACTAAAATGCGCTCCTGATTGACAGGATGCCTGCCACTGCAATCACAAATAAAATACCTTCACAGAAGATCCTGTCTGAAGAAAATTATTTGAGATTTTTTTTTTCTCACAGAATGCAATGCAGAAAGATGCTGCTGAGATACTGGAAATGAGGTTTCCAGAGGACTTTTGTGCCTTTAAAGCAGTAACCTTCAAGGGCTGATGGTTGACCCAGCTTCAAAGACCTAAAGTAAATGTGATGTTACATATTCTTGTTTGTTTATTTATCTGCCTTAGTTTGACAGTATTGACAACTCTTTGAGGTAACAGGATGATTCAGGTTTACCTAGTTCATTTGTGCCTCCTTTTCTTTGGGCACTGAACTTTCATTCATTAAGCCTTATGGGAAATGATATTTTTAGGTCCAAAGTCTGATGCTTTGACAAAGTGAAGACAACCAGAATCATAATCAGGACCAGATTCACAAGTCCACTTAAAAAAAAAAAAAAAAAAAAAAAAAAAGATACTTTTTGCAGGTGTTTCATTCCACGAAAGTGTTGGTATCAACTAAGGTTTTCAGAACTGGCTCATGGTTTTGGCTCATAGAGAATGTACTTTTTTAGGAAGTATACTAAGGAAACCTAAACTACACTCTGCAAAAGGGAAACAATACGTGATAAGCACCCTTATGTTTATCTCATCCTTATGCAAATTTCATCCTTATACATTTATCTGAAATTAAGTGCTGTTGGGTCAAACATCTGACCATGCTGGTGACGCAGCAGTTTTACAATTAATTTTTTATATCTTCAAGAACACTGGACTAAGCAGTTCTTGAGTTCACCAGCATCTGCTTACTGCTGGCATCTCACATGAAGCATTGCCCTGCACCAGTTGTGTCAAGAGAACTTACTATAGGATCATACCCTAACTTAGGTTACTCAAATGATTTGGACTGAATACAGCACAAATGATTTGGACTGAATAGAGTGCAAATTCCTTTTTATAGAATCACAGAATGGTTGTGGTTGAAAGGGACCTCTGGAGCTTCTATATGGTAAAAACCCCTGCTCAAGCACTGGCACTTAGAGGTGGTTGTCCAGAGTTATGTCCAAATGGCTCTCCAACAAGACAGACCCCACAATCTCATTGGATAATCTGTTCCACTGCTAAAATTTTAAACAACTACTAGCCAGTGTGATAGCATGAGGATAATTATATCAGCATACTTTAGGGAAAAAGAAAAAGAAAAACAAACAAACAAACAAACAAAACAAAACAACCAAAAAAAAAAAAAAAAACAAAAACAAAATACAGAAGCTGGCTTAGCTAACCTCAGTTGTCTTGGTGTGGAGCTATACTATGTTTAACCAGTGTTCTGTTTTTCACTGAGTCCTTATGTGTGGATAGAGATGAAGGAAAAACAGATAGCAAACAACAGCCACTTAAATAGGATATCTGACCAGCTACATTTCTTGGTCCTTCAAAGTAATTTACTTATCTACCTTTCTTCAGATAGACTCTGCAATAAAGTAATCACAAAGGTCTCATACTTTCAGGAGGTATATACTTTGCCAATTCACTTTCAAAAAAGAGATAATTCACAGCCTGGCTTCCTACTGTTTGTGATTTGAGTTTTATTTACAGTTAGAGAAAAAAAGAAAAAAAGAAAAAAAAAAAGATGACAATTCCATTAACTATTCAGGAGTACAGAAAGCCATGCTGCAAAACTGTGATGAATTCATTTATATGCAGAGAAACAGCCAATATATAAAATGGTACTTCTATCTCTGCATGAGTGAAGAGCAATGCTCACAGCAGAGCAGCACAGCTTCATTTCTATGTAGACATTGAAATAAGAGACCAGCTTTTGAAAAACAACTCAGCATATTAGATGTCCAGTAGCTGGGAGCTTCTTTGACAGAAGGGTACCTATTGATGTTCTGAAACAGATGAGAAAGAAATACTTCGATATGTCTGATGATCTTGGCTAGTGTGGATATACATTATTCTGCCAGAAATCTGTGAAATTCAGAAAGTTCCACTATTTTTGGGCTTTAAAACAGAAACTAATCTCTTGGAAAAACCTGGCTTGCATCTAAGCCAATTAGGGAAGAGCTTCGGATGCCAAACAGAACCTAAAAACTATAGGATGAACTTACAGCACTTTCTATTTAATACAATACTACTTCCTTTGCAGGGCAAGAAAGCATCTATGACTACTCAAACAAAAAAATGATTTTATTTAGAAAATATCTTCACCTTCTCCTTTCTCCTCCAAAAAGGGAGAACCTGTCCCAGAAGAGGCACAAACATAAAGTCTCTTACAGTCCAACAAACATATACACATACATCATAGATATCTACATCTACTGACATGCATATACATGATTCTTAGATGGGAACTGCAGCTACCTGAACATATGGCAAAGCCGCAGGCAAATCCATATTCAAAAGAAATAGAGGTCAGTAGAAAATAGAGCAGTGCCCAGGGGATTTTTGCAAGGTAGACAGTTTGTCAGTGCCAAAGACAGCCTGAACCCACAGGAGAAATAAAGGTGTGTAGTATACCAGTCACAACAATAAAGTTATAGGTAGTTTGCTAATGTAAAAGTCAGTAGCATACATAAGGGCACAGCCTAGCCCCATACTTCAGCATGTGTCAGCTGCAGGAAATCCTGAAGGCAGAAAGGCCGCATATTAACACCAAGTATGATGTATTTAAGCACCTGTCTCAGCCAAAACCTGGAGAGTATCAAAGCCAATGCCTGGAGAGTGTCAGCTGGTTGAAACACTGTTATGCTCATTCAAACCAGATGGTCAGAAAACCAACACATATATTTGAATGAAGTCATCACTGAAAGATGAGCACCTGTCAACTCACCCTGCACCCTTCTATCAGATCAGTAAGGGCCAGAGGATCCAACCCCTCAGGCTGTCCTTTCACACTCCATCAGTAATGGGGTCATATGGCAGAGTACAGCCAACTGTAACCAGAAGTTATCACAGAAAATTTCCAGTGCTAAAAAAAGAGCTCTAAGAAGTGCTTACACAATGATGCCACTGGTTATGGCTTGTTTTTGTTATTGTTGTTGTTTTGTATGTTTGTTTTTCTTGCACAGATTTTTTTTTTTTTTTCATTTAGCATTTAGCTCTCATACAGCTGGAGTAGAAAGCTGCTCCAGAGATCAGATAAATATTAAGGAATCCATATAACCCCATCAACAGCTAAGCTGTGCTTAGAAATGACAGCTCAGTGGAGCAGATGTGAAAGAAGTCACAGAAGTACGAACTCAGTCCTCCCCCCTGGGCTCTGTGTCTGAGATTATAGACCCAGGGAAAAAAAAATCTTGTCATAGCCTTACACATTTTCTTGGAAGGTGCGTGTCCAATAAATAGAAAACAGATGCTGCTGAATATTTTATAATTTTTCTCACTCCTTAGCATCCACAAATGTTTTATAATTAATGGGCCCAGGAAAAAAAAAAAATTCTATTCCTGTGTTTTGAAACAGCAAGAGGTGGCTCTATCTAATGCCCTGTGGCAGAGGATGTTAGTATGTACAGTAACTTTCTTGAAACAAACAAACAATAAATAAATAAATAAACAAATAAAGATATCACTGAAAGTTTGATAAAGAAAAGGGCAGAGAGGGAATAATTTGAGCTTGATGTCAATCCTAACATTATGATTTTACAGGATTGGACTTAAGAACTGGCAATAAAATATTTAAGTGAGTGGAATTAAAAATACTACTAGAAAGATCTCTATAACAAAATGCTGCTAATATTGTTCTATGTCTCAAAAATACAGTGTCTTGCCTCTGATTATTTTTATTTTATTCACTTATTTCAGTCTCTTCACAAAGTCTTTCCCTTGAGCCTCTCTCTGACATTGTAATGGGTCAAATACACTGTCTTCCATAAAGGGATGTATTGGTTTTACATGTCAAGGTTTTGGTAGCGGAGGCAGCAGGGGTGGCCACTGTGAGAAGAATCCATTAGCTGCCCCACAGCCAGTTTCAGCCAGCTCCAAAAAGACCCTCTGCTGGCCAGAGACAAGCCAGCAAGTGTTTGCACGTCTGTGAGCACAGATTTAGGGAAGGGAAAAAAAAAAAAAAAAAAACTGCTGCAACACAGCAGCTGAGAGAAAGGAGTGAGAAATGTGAGCCAGCCCTGCAGACACCAAGGTGAGTGCAGCAGGAGGGCAGGAGGTGCTGCAGGCAGGCAGCAGCAGTTCCCCTGCGGGCTGTGCAGGGAGAGGCCCCTGGTGGAGCAGGCTGTCCCCCTGCAGCCCATGGGTCCCACATGGAGCAGATCTCCACGCTGCAGCCCCCCCATGGGTGGAGGAGCCCCCGGTGGAGCAGGTGGATGTGGCCTGGAGGAGGCTGCGGCCCATGGAGAGCCCCCGCAGGAGCAGGCCCCGGGCCGGAGCTGCAGCCCGTGGAGAGGAGCCCACGCAGGAGCAGGGGGTCTGGGGGGAGCTGCTGCCCACCCGTGGGGGACCCGTGCTGGAGCAGTTTGCTCCTGAGGGATGGATGGACCCCGTGGGACGAAGCCGTGTGGGAGCAGTTCCTGAAGTTCCCCCGCAGGCTCAGTTCGGGAATGATGGCATCCCGTGGGAGGGACCCCATGGGCAGCAGGGGCAGAGAGGGACAGTGATGGAGTGGCGGAGAAGTGTCAGGGACTGACTGCAGCCCCCATTCCCTGTTCCCCTGTGCTGCTGGGTGGGAGGATGTAGAAGAGGGTGGATGGGGGGAAGATGTTTTTAGTTTGTTTTTAGTTTCTCAGTGCTCTAGCTTGTTAGTAATAGGTAATAAATTTCATTAATCTCTCTCTTCTAGGTCTGTTTTGTAATGACGAAAATTGTTGAGTGATCTCCCTGTGCTTATCTCGACCCTTGAGCCCTTTTCATTGTATTTTCTCTCCCTTTGATCAGGGTGAGTGAGAGAGTGGTTGTGGTAAAGCTCAGCTGTCTAGCAAGGTAAAAGCACCATGACAAAATCCAATGATACACTCTCCAAGCCTAGAAAATAATTGTCTTCCTGATTTCATTGAGAACATACAGAGCCAGGTTGTCATGAGTGTGCAACAAAAATATTGCTAAGAGTACAGTCCTCCTGTCTGGGGACATGTTGACCTCCCTTACAGATTAAGTTATTAAGGAAATATTTTCTTTCCAGAATCTTCTTCTGAATAGCATTCTCTTTATGCTACTGAGTGAAGCACAAAAATAAACATAGAAAAATACAATTAAGCATTTTGCAATGAAAATACAAAGCTTCCTTGAACTCTTCTGATCAAAATGGTTAAATGTGCAGAATTCACTGCTTGAGCTATTAGAAAGCCTTTGATCAAGATGATCAGTCTTCTGCAAATGTCCTTCACAAATGCAGTTAATGCATTTATCCACAAGGATGCACTTTTGACAGTCTGAGTTTTAGCCCACCCATCCCAGCAAGGTTGGATGAGCAGAGAACATTATACACTGCATAGTAAGCAGATACTAAATTGATGAGTGTCACAGAAATATAAAAGATGACAAAAATAAACAATATTTTCTTTTTTTTTCTCCTGTAAATTTATTGACATGCACTCTACCAATGGCCATCCTGAAGTAAATCCGTCATGAGGATAACATCACATAATCTATGTGTTTGGAGGGGACTTTGGAAGGTCTGTGGTGCAAGCTTTTGCCCAAAAGCAGAATCAGCTATGGGGTCAGACCAGCATGCTCAGGGCTTTGTCCAGGTAGGGTGTGATGATAACCTCCTTCTCCAAGTCTCCTGAGTAGGACGCTTTGCTGGACCTCTTACCAACAAGAAGGGACTCACTGGGGATGTGACAGTCAAAGGCAGCAAAGTTCAAACACAAGAAGCAAGCACACAGGGGGTGTAGTCAGGTACAGATCAACATACCAGCATGCTCAAACAATGTATCTGTATTCCTTCCAGGTTAAGAAAGCCAATGCCCATATGGAGTTGTATCTGTTCAGGGATGGCAAAGACAACAAGAAAGGCCTCTAAAAGTACCTAGGTAACAAAAGTAAGGTTGGGGAAAATGTGGTCCCATTGCTGAATACGATGGAGAACCACGTTCCATAGGACATGAAAAAGGCTGAGGGATCCAGTACAGACAGCAAGGAAGACAGTGTCAAAAGCCCTATTGAAGTCCAGGTAGACAACATCCACAGCTCCCCCCAGGTCTACCAGGCTAGTCTTTTCATCAAGGAAGTTTATCAGCTTGATTATGTGTGACTTCACGTTGGTGAAACCATTGTGTCTGGTCAGATCTGTTGTTTCTTTATTAGGTTTGCTTTTTCAAGACTAACACCAGCAATCAGAAATTACATGCCTGGGGGCTTGTTCTGACCGGGCAGCAGAAAAGCTGCACAGCTCACCAAACTGGTGGAGGCTAAACTGTCATCATCTGGTGTGGTGAGCATGGCCTCAAAATAAATCATAGAATCATAAAATCATAGAATATCCCAAGTTGGAAGGGACCCATAAGGTTCATCAAGTCCAACTCCTGGCACTGCACAGGTCAACCCAACCCACTTTAGACCAAGTGCACAGTCCAATCACTTCTTAAATTCAAACAGGCTTGGTGCAGTGACTACTTCACTGGGGAGCCTGTTCTAGTGTGTGACCACCCTCTCAGTGAAGAGCCTCTTCCTGATGTCCATAAATAAATAAATAATAAAAAAGCAAGTCAGAAACCAAGAAGAGAGGAGAAGAAAGAAGCCAAAGCCAAAGCCAGTTCCCTGACAAAGGAGTCAGACTCCTGGCAGGGCAAGTGTGTGAAAACCTCTAGGAATTTTCCACCCTTATTACCTTCAGAAGGAGCAGGAAGATCTGCTTTAAGTGCTAGAACCAAAACCACCCTGGTTCTGGGGAAACCACCCCTGACTTCTGGGAAGAAGGTATCTCTACCCATCTGTGTTCAAGGAAGAGCAGCATTTTTAGTAGGGACAGGATAATACAATAATCCCTTAAAAGGAACATTTAAACTGTCCACTTAATGAAGTCATATGTCACAGGAAATAATGGAGAGGAAGCTTTTTCATCCAGGCTAAAATCTATGTATTTAAGGATGCAGCTGTCCCTAAATCAAGATCTTCCTGACTGAATGCTGAACTCAGGGCATGACTCTCTCAATCAGAAACTAGGCCCTAGCCACAGATCTTTGTAACAACAGGCTTTTAAGTGGACAACACAATATGAGAGGCCTCTCTGACATCTCAGTGAATTGCTTGAAGCATGTATAAATAGGAGCAAAGCTTTTATTTCCATACGAATGTTTTTGAATCTATCTTCTTTGATGTCTGGGTTAATTCTTAAGGTAGAAGAACTGTTCTTCTACATTAAGATCTGGTGTTACAAGAATCATCAAGGTAATTAGCTAAGAGGAGGGCAACTCTCAAGTGTCTGAGAGATGGAGTGGCCCTCTCTGCTCACAGGGGGTGGGTTACACATGGGGATGGTGTGCTTGGCACTAGGGGCTTTTCAGGGGAGTGATATGGATGGTAAATTAGCTATGAGCAGCACCAGGCAGAGACTACTCAGCATGCAGCAGATACAGAGCACATGGGAGAACATCATGTTTACAGGTCTGTCTGCAAAATAAAACCGCTGTCCCCCCATCCACCCTCTTCTGTCTTCCCACTCTGAACAGTGCAGGTGAAAGGGGAATGGGAGTCCATCCTTCAGGACCATGAAGTCCATCCCCAGGAGCAAACTGCTCCAGCATGGGTTCCCCACGGGTCGGTGGCAGCTCCCCCCAGACCCCCTGCTCTCCATGGGTCGCAGCCTCCTCCAGGCCACATCCACCTGCTCCACCGGGGGCTCCTCCACCCATGGGGGGGCTGCAGTGTGGAGATCTGCTCCATGTGGGACCCATGGGCTGCAGGGGGACAGCCTGCTCCACCAGGGGCCTCTCCCTGCACAGCCCGCAGGGGAACTGCTGCTGCCTGCCTGCAGCACCTCCTGCCCTCCTGCTGCACTCACCTTGGTGTCTGCAGGGCTGGCTCACATTTCTCACTCCTTTCTCTCAGCTGCTGTGTTGCAGCAGTTTTTTTTTTTTTTTTTTCCCTTCCCTAAATCTGCGCTCACGGACGTGCAAACACTTACTTGCTTGTCTCTGGCCAGCAGAGGGTCTTTTTGGAGCTGGCTGAAACTGGCCCTTATCTAATGTGGGGCAGCTTCTGGATTCTTCTCACAAAGGCCACTCCTGCTACCAAAACCTTGCCATGTAAAGCCATCCTCCCATAAACATAGGATCATAGGGTTAACCTTTTTTTTTTTTTTTTTTTTTTTTAAGAACAGATTAAATCCAATAGCTAGACATGAGCTTAAAACCTGAAGATCAGTGTCTAATCAACTTTGCAAAACTATTTAAGGAAGCAAAATTGTTCCAAAAGTACCTTTTTTTTTTTTTTAAGATAATTTTTATTAGGTTTTGTATGAGAAATACAAGAATATGGGAATGTGAATATGAGAAACAGGGCTTCAGTTTCTTATACATATCATCAGATACTAGATTATAGTAAACTTTTATGAATATGTCTAGTGGAAATGCCTTAAGTCTTGCCTACTCTTTCCAAAGCATTAAAAACAGTACTACAGAGATATAGCTGGAGAGATAACAGGTAGTCTTCAAAGATATAGACATCACCTAGGAATCATGCTTTTATGGACTTCTGTAAATGTTGAGTTTCATTTTTGCTTTCAAAAAATTCTTCACCGTTAATGAATAACAATTCAATACTTAGACTTGTTTCTCCCCAAATATTTTTGAGTATCAAGCAGTAGGTCTATTTCAATCAAATGCTCTATTTCTCTCCTGTAATTTAGTTTCTAATACAGCTGCCCATCTACTTCACATGCAGTTCATTATAGCTTTTAATTTTTAACAATGCCATTGAGCTGGATGCATGGAAAAGATAATGGGTAGGCATTTGTCGTTCTTGTGGTAATGAAAAGACTGTCTTGGCTATACATTTTTAAATTATTTTTAAACATTAATGCTTTTGAAAAGAACAATTTGACCATGGTTAATCTTCCCAGGTGCTTGGCTAGACAAGCACATCTTGTCTTGAAAAATACTTACATTGCTCCTATAGAATGTACACCACTTCAAGACTTGCAAACATATGTCAGTAAAAACCTGTTCTTTCAGTTTGACAGATTATGTATACCAAAATAGGTTTATAAATGGCTGCCCAGCACCTGCCCATCTTTTAACTAGTCATTCCTTAAAAGGCTGTTTTAAAACTTAATCATTAATTCACATCACAGTATGATAACTCTCTTATATGTGAATTTTTATACATGAGGGAAAAAGGGCCTGGAAAAAAATTGTATATAAGTTCAGAGTTCAGTGTTTCATATCTCAGAATTAAATGTTTTAATAGAGTGGATTACTAACTGGGGCCTATATTCTGTAAAGATAATTAGGAGCCTAGCTCTCACTGATTTTAATGGGACTTAATTATCCAAGAATCTTTTAAGAATAATTAATGATATGGCATTGCAATATATACCAGAAGTGACTTGCATTTAACACAGAATGGCTTTGATCTCAAAAGGAAAACTGTAGGCATGCTACGGTCTACATGTGAGAATAGTAATCTAGGGCTACTGTGCTTCATCTGGTTAAATCTGCAGGCTGAGAGGCAAGAGAGAATACCTGAGATAATGTGATGCAGGTGTGTAATTTACTAAATTGCTGAAGTGGATGCAGAGAATGGACCAAATGGGTTAAAAAAAAAAAAAAAAAAGTGATCAGCTGATGTGAAAAATCACAATAATTTCAACAAAAGGCAAGAAAACAGCTTGCACTGACTGATATTCATTGACTTTCATGAACTTCCAAAAACCATATATATTATTGGAGAAACAACGGGCAGCTATTTCATTTCCAAACAGCAATCAGAAGTCTACTTTCAGCACAGAGTTGGGAGATTCAATAAGAATTAGATTTTAGGAATTACTGCACTCTGAATTCTGTTATTTTCTTCTTGAAAGCTAAGAAAATTTTGTTCTTATGGAAAGAATGGATTTTAAATTATTGTGAAGGGGCATCAACATCTATTTGTGAATCATTGCAAAATATTCTTCCTTCACAGATGAATAATAGAGACATGACAAATGCTATGTTTGTTCTTAATACTCTTAAGTTTGACAGGACTTAAGTAGGATGTATTCAGTTTTTAAAGAGATTCCATCTGTACAACAAAATTCAAATTATTTCATTACGTTACCTTATCAAAACCAAACATAGTGGTGGCCATAGGATATAGGAAACAGAGTCAGATATCTCTGACTATTAGTCATAATAACAGGATAACGGCCAAAATATTTTGTGATCTCTGTATTGGATTGTTTGGTAAGTATTTGAAACTGGTGACAAATATAAACAGGTGACTACTATGGCAGAAGTATACATCAACAGTATTTTATCAGATAACATGAAAGACAGCAAAGGTACAGATAGAAACCTTAAGATGAACAGCAGGAGCTGTGCTGCTAGAGACTACTCTATTTGCACAGCTGTAACAAAGCCAGCTTTTTATATTTTAAAATATTTTTATTTTAATATTTATATGTTACTGATACACTTTAAGAAGTTCTAAACATTATTTTATTTGAGAAGTCACCAAAATTGTGTTCATTAAAATCTGTCAGGGAAAGAAAGTAGAGATATGTGAAATAAACTTTTTAATGTGAAATATTTTTCAGAGCCAAATCAGAAATCTGTGGGAAAATCAAAGCTTAAATCCAGAAACCAAAATCTGAAGTGGGAAAAAAAAAAAAAAACATGTATAGATTTTTGGCCTGCACTCCTGCTCTGCCTAAGTATTCTATTTTATGGCAACTAATTTTCTTAGGAGAAAGTGTGTCAATTTCTCTTTAAAAATCCCTCGGCTTTTATTGCAAGATGAAAAAAGCCACTTCTCATTTACTTCTATCACAGTTTGTGACACTAATGTGTTACTTCAGTATGAGTTTATGCAAGCAAGAAGAAGGAAAAAAGGTCCTGACAGGCTGTGATGCAGCACCATCATCTTGAAAAAAAATTTCAGCAGTGGCTTTCCAGCCAAATAAGCCTGCTCTGTAGGGAACACACTACAGCAATGCACCATCCTCAACTAAGCAACACCGCTGCAGAGGGGAAACTCTCACAATGAGGTAAAATTCATCCTTCCATTCTTCATGGATTCATCAGGGGGCAAAGGACAGGCATTGCCTTGAACATTACAGGATTTGGAGCCAGCATCAGGAAAAGGAATTTGCAGAGCTCAGTTCTGCAGATGTCACAACCATCAAGGAGATCGGTTTTGAAAAATTAACATTATTTCCAAACATGCACGCTTCTCCTCTCCCCCTCCAGGTTAACATAATTTTCTGGACCTCCAGGCCTTGATGCAATCGTGGCTATTCCCCAGTGATTCAGACGAGTGTAAAATCCAGAGAAAGAGGGAGAGAACAGGGTCTGGGGTGTTGAATGGTACAGGGAGGGTTGCATTGGAAGGAGGATCAACTTCTGCTCCCTGGGACCCCTGCTAGGTGACTTGGTAGAACATATAGCACATACAGCATGCTCCAGCAAAACATGTTATATAAAACATCCTGCTATTCATTTTTAAGTTGCACAGGTACTGCTCATGATTCATATTATAAAAAGGGAAGAGCTCTGTCTCACAACTGGACTTCATCTTGCTGCTCAGGACTTGAGTAGAAATGTCTCTGGTGCAGATGCCAACAAAGACCTTACTTCATTCTTCACTGTCCTTGTAAGTAAAACAAAACATGAGAAGAGAGTTCAGAAGTTAGATAACCAGCCAGTAGGCTTTCTTTATGTTCTCTTCAGAACACATGGAATGGCTGGGCTGGAATTTGAAAGATTTAGAAATTGCTTTCATGATCTGGACATGTCAGTGTACCTGGCTTCCAATCATTGTTTTCTGTCCTGTGTAGTTAGATCACTGGTGTCTCTGTGAAAGACTGGCTTCAAATCCTGGGTCTGCCCAGTGTGGAGTACCATGGAGATGCCATGGTACATGGCCAATCATTTAGATAGCCTGGACACTTTGAGGCTGTTTAGGGCCATGATAAACTGAAAATCTATAATGTATCATGTGACAAAGAAAGCTGCAAAGGTGATGATCTATTTTATTTTTATTTTTGGATCAGAAAACTGAGAGCACTTTCAAGGCTAAGATTGTGCCAGTAGACAGTGGTATTAAATACTTGAAAGACCAAAGATCAGTTTGTTGTAAAGAACAAAAAATTAGGCTCATCACTAGTTTACAAATTAACTTTTTATCAAATGTTGTCCATATAATTTTTCTACTCTTGAATCTCTCCACATTTTCAAACTTCAGACATCATGCATAGTTTATTCCCACAACAGATAAATAAAACACTATGAAATCAGCAATTGTCAGAAATAGAAGCACTGAGAGCTAAATGAAAAACCTACACATACATTTACTCAAGAATTTACTGGGGGGAAAGGCAGAGCAACCATTTTCTTAAATAAAAATAATCAACTCTGTCTTTACTGTTTTCTTCATTTCTTGATTTTAACTGGCAGAAGGATTGACAAATATCTTTCTTTTGCAAGGTATTCCAAGCGCATCTGAAAAAGGAAATATGTGAGCTTGGTTAATTGCTCAGATTTCAAGCTAAACTTATTAAAGCTAAAATAGTTTGGACACAGGTCTGGCATTGCTCTGCTGCTTTGTCCATCATGAAAGAACAATTTAGTTTGTTTCAGGACTCTATCTTTTCAAGCTCAAATAGAGCTCAGGTTGTGTTTGCTCTCTGTCCATCTGGAGAGGAGAAAAAACAGATTTAGAGGTAATATGTGAGCGCATAGTGAGATCTGAAGTAATTCGAGTAACTGCTCCATTAGACTTCTCTGCTACCTGTGCATGATACCTGTACAGCTTAATGCAAGCAACTATAACAAAATTTGTGAACACAGACAAACACATGGAGGGAAGAAAAGAGTGGCCGCCGTATCGCTTTGCCATTTTAATCACAGGGATGTTAAAACTGTGTCTTTTTGTCATACCACAACTTGTGCTTCCAGTCCTCAATTCAGAAAGCACAATCTTGAGACTGAAAGCTTTGCTTAACAAAAGCTCTCTCAGCAACTGAAGACAGAATTACACATATAAATTTTCTGTCATTCCTGTCAAAAAACAACTCAAGGTCACACTTCAGCAGTACAGAGGCAGTGATGTTTTTTCAGTCATCATTAGAATTCACAGTGCTATTTACATCTGTGATGCTCAAACAATTTTCTGAGGTTTCTGACACTTCGAACCAGGAAACCAAGAGCAAACTGGCACCCTCTGTTTGTCCTTGTATACTACCTATACCAGTTCCCTTGGTTTTCTACATCTGCAAACAAAGCTAAACAAAACAATTTACAACCTGAGTCTGTAAGATGTAAGATGTAAGCAATAAATCTTGATGTTGGAAAACAGCATAAAGCATACTTTATCAAGGGCACAGCTACCCAATGGGAAGCGAAAAGTGGGTAAGTGGAAAATACCAACACATTTTAAGCAAAGCCAGAATAGGATGCATGTACTCTGAAACTGTTTCGTAAAAAGATGCTTATTATGAAATCAAGGTCTAACCTGTTTCTTCACTGATGACAGTTAGTGCATTTCAGGTTATGTAATACAAGAAAACAGCATTCTCAATATTTCTACCAGTGTCTTGAGACATTTTCTTATACCTCTTGCTGAGGAGCTGACAATTTCTCAGCTTTTTTTTCACTGTTTTTTGGTAGCAGTCTCCATCCATAACATTATTGCACATTAGAGTAAAATATAGGTAAAGGCAGCAGACCACATGCTGTAGCCAGAAGCAGTGGGAGATCTGCAAATCATTTGCCTAGGGCCATTTATTCATCTGAAATATTTAAATGGAATAGGCTAGTGCCTTTAAATCTAACAATTGGTCATTGTTTCCCAGCACAAACTGAGTCTAAAACATTTGTCAGAAACCAGTTTAGTGGGGAACTGATAATTCTGCTTTGTATGTAACCTGGATGCCTCTTACACAATTACTGTGGTACAGATGCTAATGCATTATCCTATCACCTTTCATTAACAATGTATATTATCATCTCTCCTATAAAACTGCACTTAAAGTTCACTTTCATCAAAGCTCAAAATCTTAAAAGCAGTTGTAGCTTTCAACTAATTTTTTATTTTTATTTTTATTTTTATTTTTATTTTTATTTTTATTTTTATTTTTATTTTTATTTTTTTACCACATTTACACTGAAACTTGTTTTAGATGTCCATTTTTAAAAGGAGAAATGCATCACACCAAACCTATTTGCACTTCTGCGTTTTCACATTCGAATGCAACTTGCATAAAAACACAAAACCCATGATAAATGCTGCCTTAAGACCTAAAAGATCTACATTTTCCTGGAACAAATCTCTGTATCTCAATTACAAAAGGCACCACTGTCATACATCAGATCAGGAGGATAAACAGGACACAGACTGCCAATGGGGTCAGGGCACAAATGCAGAGCTCCATGATAAACACAAGTGCCCACCAGCACTATAACCACAGCAGTCCAGTGCCACTTCTATTGGTAGATGAAGCTAGGCACAGAGCTACACTACACACATTTTATAACCAACCTGATAATTCTGCACAGCTCTTGCAATGTTCAGCATGGCATAATTAGTACTGTGAACAACAAAATACCTGTTGGCTTCTCATCTCTAAATTTGTTCCTTTGTGTTAGACTATGTGATGCACTCAACAAAAAGCCCAGATGCTTTTAAACAAGGAAGATTTGAGGGCTCTGGGCAGCATTTGTGGGTTAAATGCATACAATCCAGATACAGGCTGTTGCAAGGCATAGGAGTTTCCAGCACAGGAAAGCAGTAAAAAGCACTTTACCACTTACTGAGCTCTTTCTGGAAAACTGTTTAACCTTCTGATTGAAGGAAAGCATATTTCTCAAAAAAGCAGTTGTTGCAGAGGATGCACTTTTAGATAAATGAAAGTCAAATGGCTCTTGAGTTTATTTTAATGTTTATTGACAAAATTCAATTAGGAGCAGTACATGTAAATGCTAATGCACTCAGTTATGTTTAAGCTAGTGTGAATATATAATCCTCTTACAGTCTAGATAATTTAATAGACACTCTATTGAATAATCTTGCTTCTTTCCCCACAGGTAACAGAGTTGAATATTGCAATCCACAGGCACAGGATTTAACTGGTCTGGAGGCCTTAAACTGAAACATAGCTGGAATGATGCCACTTGGAAAAAGTTATTTCTTATGCACAAAATATTTAACATTTGAAGCTCACCAAACTCTTTTGCAGAGACAGCTCTCTGAGAAGAGCTCTGTGCAAGGAACTAACACAAATCAAATTAGTGCACTGAAGCTAAATAGGACAAATGTAATTTGATCTCTGAAAAGTTTTTCAGAAAGTCATTAAAACAAAATTTTACTCCTCCTTTTTAAAAAAGAAAAATCTAACTAGGGATGACTAGAAAAACATGACATTGGATTCCCAAAGGTAGGAGTCACAGAGCTCCATTCATAGATAGTAAAAAAACACCCTCCCTTCAGATTTTTTTAAAGAAATTTGCCCGCTCTTTGAAATAGTTTTGAAAACTATGCAATACATAAATTTTATTTTATTTTATTTTATTTTATTTTATTTTATTTTATTTTATTTTATTTTATTTTATTTTATTTTATTTTATTTTATTTTATTTTATGATTGAAAATCCAGGCAATGCCCTGTATGATTCCAGTTCTGTGCTATCCAATGTTATCCAATTGGAAATGGGCACCAATGAAACTGATAGCTATGTCAAGAACCAGTGAATAGTTTATTGCATAGCAGGACTAAATCTAAGAATTTTCTATTTTAATGTAATTTTTTTTTTCTTTTTTTTTTTTTTAATGTTTTCCAGCGAAATCATCTATCTACAGATTTTTTACAGACCCAAAGTCCAACTTCTTCCCTCTGAAACTGATGAACAATTTTAATCATATTTTATTCTGTCACAGTGCTTATTCATGCATGCAGAGGTATCCATAATGCAACACTATTTTAGGAGAGCAATAAAGACTCAGAAAGTTTTCCCTCAACCTCAAACGAACTCCTATAGCTCAAAAGATGGATTTAGAATTTCAAACTAGCTGCAGAGTAAGTTTCTTAAATGTAGTATTTACCAGCCATCCCTAGGAGGAAAATGTTAGCAGACCTAAGAGGTCAGAACATGCAGACTATGCACCTTATGGAAATAGCAAAGAGATTTGAAAGCAGTATAGTGAAAATGGAGGGTGGCTGCCCATAACGAATCAGTAATATATTGATGCTTGGCACTTTTCATGGTCCATGATACAACTTCTTAATTTCCCTTTTTCACCTTTTTCCACTTAAATCCACATAAAATCTTTTAAAGAGAAAAAAAAAAATGTAAGAACCTTTGCTATGGAACTTTTCCAAAAACTCCCTATTTTCCTTGCAGATTTCTGTTTGAACTTAAGAGGATTCTAGAATAGTTTCAATGGGAAAATAACAGGTTTAAACACAAATATTTATCATTTCAGGCTCACAAGCCTCTTACACAGAGACAGCACTCTGATAAAAGCATTCTTCCCTTTCAAGCAGAAATACTGTTTTCAACTTTCCCATTTCAAATAGTAGTACACTACTAAAGTTTTTCATTTCCTATTCTTACACCTAATTAATATTTATTGGCTTGTTTTTGTGTGTGTATTTTGGTGTTTTGCTTTTCGTGTATGTGTGTATTTTTCTTTTCCCCTCAACATTACAGCAATGTGTAACAATGTGTTACTCTCTCAGCTTTCACCCAGAGAAGTGATAAGTTTCTAGCCTTCACAGCTCTAGGTAAACTTCCTCAATATAGCAGCAATACCAGCTTAAAACCCTGGAGGCATGTATAGGTAAAAATGTCTCACATTTAAAGTTAAAAAATTGAGTACCAATTTCACAATGTTTAATAAATTTCCATGGCAGTCTAGAAACAGCTGAACTAGAAGTGGTCAGATAAAGTGAAAAATTTGACAAGTTTCTGCTGTGCATTATAAAAGATGCAAGCTCCATTATTGCATTAACAGCTCAAGTCTCTGAGCAGACATCTAGATAATTACATACAATATTGGCTATATGACACAGGCATATGTAAATGAATAGCAATTTAACCTAAAAATGACCAAAAAATACCAAAGCAATTAGAGCTGGAAGATACTCTCTCAGTGGAAGGCTGTACCAAAAATACTTTCCTAAATTTCCCTTGGCATTTTTATTTAAAAGAAGGATGGTTCTTAGAGTTTTCCAGCTGTAAATACTCAACTCAGCTATGTAGGCAAAGCAGTATAATATTTTCAGGTATAATAAGCATTTGTCCAAACAGCAATGAGTCATAAAGTGTAGAAAAAATAAATACCACAAACACAACTGAACTTAATGTTTCATTGTTTGCTCTTAGCACTAAATATCCAGCACTGCTAACAGGAGTTAACATATTTTGGATGTTTCTAGCATGCATGCTTTCTAAAAGGTCTGTGAGGACCTTCCCAGTTAGCACCTCTTAGCAACCTCTTTGTACACATCCTTCAGGTTGGAAGTCCACAACTCCAGCTAAGACATCTGGGAGCTGCTAATGAGACCAGTCCTTGCAATTATACTTGCTTAAAGGATTAGACCTATGTGGTTTGTTTTATGTTTTATAACACAGCTTCCCATTTTAATAATTGGCTTTGTTACCCCAGCAGCAGAATTAAAACTGTGTATCTTCCTTTGGTTGCTGCATTATTCATGAGCATGGTGCTAAGTGTGTGTTTGCCACGGCATCATTGCTCTGCTTGCTCCTCCAGGGAGCTCAACAGGAACAACCTCTGCTCTGCTTAAACTATCTGAGCAAAATTATCCCCAGACTTGTCTTCCTGTTGCCTTTGGCAATTTTCTGGTCTTGTGGCATACAAGTTTCTTTAAAGAGCTCTGACAGTTTGACTTTAATGCTGGTGATAGAATAATAATAATAATAAAAAAAAAAATTTCTTCAGATTTTGTTGCACTCAACTGTAAAGCTACTTCTACAAACTGAGCTTGTCACTCAGACATACAGAGAAAGAGGAGGTGGTTGACAGTACAGTCACATCAGTCACATGGCGCACCAGTGACAGGAATGTACAAGGGAAAGATGAATGACAAATGCAAATTACAAAAAAAAAAAAAAAAAAAAAAAAAAAAAAAAAAAAGTTTGACAGGGATATACTAGAGATTTTTGCTAAACTTTTGTTTAAATCTGTGCTACAGACATTGAGTGTGTTGTCCTTGATATAAAACAGAAGGTATAGAAAAGATCTAGATTGAGTGAATTTGTTTAACGAGTTTCTCTGCAATTTAACCATAGTTTCTGTGTTCAAAATCCCTTACAGTTGAAGATTCAACAAAATTTCCTCCTGTCATGTCTGTAGTCTGTCATTTATGTTTATATTTCACTTACAAATTTATAATAATCTGATGTGATAGATATGGCTTGGTAACCTTTTCCAATGAATTTTAAAAAAATAGTGACGTGCTTTTTTGGAAATAAAGCCTGAATGCATTAACTCTTTCTATTTTTATTGTTTCCCAGAAGAAAAAAGACTAACAACAAAGATCTACTAAAATGTTGTACAAGTGGTTACAAGAGGAAGGTGTAGCCTTTGTAGCAGTGTGGGAAGGGGAATTGTTCACAGTGCTGGCATGCCAACAACAAATCTGGGCTGGTTTTCATAAGAAGACAGACCTGAGCCCAGTGGTCGCTGGGCAGAGGCTGTCTTCACAGCTTTGTTAACAAGGGGCTGAAGAAGGGCGTGATGGCAAGCACGAAGGAGCCATCACTCAGAACATACTACCGCACAAACAGTATATTAGAACAGGTATCTCTTTAACAAATTCAAAGGGAAAAATATTATTAAAAGGTTATTTGCCCTGAGGGAGACTTAGGAATATTTGCCAAATACAAATGGACTGTTGAACCATGCCCAAACACTGTGATGGAGATTGCTGTTGAATCTGTTGGCGATTTCATTCCTGTAATGGCCAGATGCCCAAATCAAGCATCATGCATACATAATTCTCATGGCAACGTTGTCATTTAATATTGCAGAGTGACCAGTAGTCTCATAAAGATAGGCAAAAAGTGCTGACTTTTTAAAAGGCTGTTGATTCTTCCAGCAGCCATTTCTTTATGGCTCTACATAAAATGTTAATGCCACGACATTTGTAGAAAGCTTAAATCATCCTAATGAAACAGTAGCAGTTACTGAACTAATTCATCCCAGCATGTTTCACTGTAGATCTTTTATCAGTGGTTTTAACATAATGAAATTATAACAAGAAAAATGTGTAGTTTTCTGGTGAGAGTTAACCATACGCAATTTTGGCTGTTTAAGAACCTATATAGTGCCTGTCACATAGTAGCTGAACTCCTGCCCTTATAAACTTACATTATTTTTATTTCTTTCACAGATCTTTATTTCCTTATCAGGTAAGTGAAATATTTCAGAATTACTTCAATGGGGAGAGAGTCTGTGAAAACAGGATTATCCCAGAGTATTCAAGGAACTCCCAAAAGTACTGAAAAACTACAGTCAGATGGAAAATGACATTATAGTGTGATTTGAGACTTCTTTAATTTCATGCAGAGTATGATGCAAATGCATTTGGGTACAGGAACAACACCTGAAAGAGGAAGAGCTAATGGGGTGCAATTTTTCTCTGTCTCTTGCACAAAATATCTGCAGAATGAACCCATCCACAAAGGCAAGTTAAACCAGATGAAATTCTGCTATTAGTTCAGCAAAGTATAACATAATGGAGATTATTGCAGGAGGTATAAAAAGTTGAACCTCAAGTTTTTCTGCTCTGGAGTGATAAGAGATAAATAGACCACTACTCCAAAATATTTTATGCGAGATTATTTTGCCATTAGTAGGCTTTCCATGTTTCTTTTCTTTCTTTACTATGAAACAAACAAAAACTTGTAGAAATTCTACCAGTTTCCTAATCAATCAAGAATTCCAAACAAAAGGGAGAGGCAAAATCAGATGAAACATTACAAGCTGATGCAATCTAGTTTCACAAGCACTTTACACTACTGGAACCAATGATGCACACTCATTTCCTAACCATTATCTCTGTCTTTTCACTTCCTCTTGTTTATTCCTAGAGAAATCAAAATGCTATTCAGCTTTTTTTCGCAGTGCTCTCACTCCTGAGATGAAAATGTGGGAAAGCCTATTAAAAAGTCACTATTAAGAAAATAAAAACAACTGTTACAACAAAGGTTTGTACCAAGGTCTTTGGGGTAACAAATCTTAACTGAAAACTGTAAAGACTGCAGAGTGAAAACAGATGAAGGTTCCCCAAAATAAAACTATGACAGTTGTCATGTATAATCCTCTTTGTGAGTCTGCACAATCCATATCTGTGAATCTCAGTGTCAAAGAAAATGCAACAAGAAAAGTTATCAAACCATAAATATGTGTTCATAAATGGGAGTCCACAGGCTTGTTTTACATGTTTATGTATTTATAGATACATATATGTAAATATGTGTGTATATATCTATATGCATATAAATGACTGTCTGTATAATTAAAGTTATATGTTATACATACTTCTATATATCATTATGAATATTCTTGCCAAAATCTACTATAAGGGCTCAGGAAGTGGGAAGAAATTACCACACCAATACTATATAGGTTCTTAAAGATTAGTTGTAAGGAAACTAGCCTAGTAAACTATCAGAATAATTACAAGAAGGGAAGTACATTGGGTTACAGTAAGTGAAAAGAGAGAACCTGAAATACTAAATCAGTGTCCAGGTGTACCATTCAGTAGGCACTAGTTTCTGTTGATGCTACTACTTCTATAGGCGTTGCCTTACTAGGAAGTAGGAATTATTTTTAGATTAAACACTGAGCCAGAGAAGTAGCTTGAGGTGGAGAAAGTTTCTCTGCTTTTCACTTGCATAATGCCAAAATTCAGCTTTATGAAACGTGTGTACATAAGACAAGCCTTGACACAAATAATGCTTGTGGCCTGTATTTGAGACGAGCCCTTTGAGTCAGCAGAGGAAGCAAAGAAGGAAAGTGGAACCACAGTACTGAATTTCAGTCAGTTTAACCTACTGATGCACACCTGAATGTCTGGGTCACTGTTTTCAACTGCCAGGCAAGTTTCTGAAAACAAACAAAAACAAAACAAAATGAAAACAAAAAACAACCAAAAAAAGGGGAGGAAAAAAAAAAAGAGAAAAAAAGAGAAAAATGAAAAACAACAACAAATAAACAAAACAAACAAACAAACAACAGCAACATGGGTCTGTCTCAGTCCACTCTCCTGTAGCTCCCATTGTTGATCTCCCGCTAACATACCACACACAACCTTTATATCTCACATAGAAGATGAGATCTTTAATCTTGGACCAAGTGAAGCATCTTTTATAATATAACACCTACAGTGGAAGAATTAAATTAAATTCCTGCCGGCATTGACCTAGCTCCTAAATCTTACAAATTGCAGACATTCCCTCTTGACTTAATTCTACACCATTTCTCAGAAAACGGATTATTTTATTGCTACAAACTTAATGTCCACCAACTTTACTCTTGGCACCTCTCACAAGATGTTTAGGGTGAGTTGCACCAGAGGGATAGGTTAAGTTCCTGAGTAACACTGGTATTATGTCAAATAAAGACAGCATTAGAGGGATGAGCCATGAAGCAAATACTTCTCTTTGCCCACTGAGTGAGAATATATATATAGTTTCTTGTTACTCTGCAAGACTTCTATATCTGAGTGCTGCTCTGCTGAATTTTGACATTGTAGTTCAATTTGCATAAGGATCATTGCTATCCCACAGACATAAGAATTTCAAAGGCTTTTTCGTAGCAACTGAAAAAAATGTAAATACCAGCATTTGCCCAAGGCATTAATGTCATCAATCAGGCAAACCACTCACCAGCAAAGCCAGGTCTGGAGCAGGAGGCTTACTGCTTGCATGAATGTACCAATTTGTGTATGTCCACACTCACGCAGCATCTTCTAATGTCACATGACTCTGGTCATGAGGGAGCCCTGTAGAGATAAGAGGTGGTTGTGTGTCATTATCCATGTTCATGTTGCCTTCCTCCAGTGAGAGTTTTTGTGAAAATGAGAGTTTTGTGAAGCCTAAAGTTGAGAATAACTCTGCTCTGGGAGTCTGCAAGGCAACACTCTGGTACTCTAAACCCAAATAGTTGGAATTTTACAGGCACGGAAGTCAACTTTTAGTCAGATTGAATTTAGATTTAACACACTTCGTGTGTCTGCTTCTAGTATATCAAATAAAGTGTTGTACTAATAAAAGAACACACAGGGTGCAACTTTTCTTTTGAAGCAGTGGTGCTACATGCAAATAGGTAGTGCTAATGCAGATTGATTTATTACAATACAAAGTGTCTAGACAGGTGGATAAATCATGATAGCTTGTGAACAATAACCAAGTTTTATTGTTGGTGGTTTTTTGTTTGTTTGTTTGTTTGTTTGTTTGTTTGTTTATCATTTCTATGCACCACAAACCACAGCCAATTTAATCTGCCTGCGAGCATTTGTGCTAAAATGAGAGTGCATGTGCTTGAGAAAAAGACTGAGAGAGGGAGAGGAGGGCATCAGGGGAAAACCTTTTCCCACAACTCCAGCAGAAGTCTCACTCCAAACCTTGGATGAGGGGCAGCTGCATCAAGCCCTAGCTTTGCATTCCCTCAATACTTAGCAGAGCAATTCAGTACCAGCTAAGAAACAACTTAATCTCGCATGATTAAAAATGGAATTAGGTAGTGCAAAGCTGAATTCTTCTATCAGAGTCCACAGTTGCTTTTTAGACTTTCTGTTTCTCTGCACCATGCACATGGTTAAAATTAGCCTGCTCAAGAGAGATTATAACAAGGCAACCTTCATTTCTGGCCATCCCCAAATGCTTCCTCACAGGGGATAACTTCATTGGAATAAATAATGAAAAAATATCCTTCCAAAGACTGGTGGTATCCTTTCTCCTATTTTGCTGTTACTTGTTTGTTAGTTCTTCAATAAAAGTTATAAAGCACCATTCTTTAAAAAAAAATATAGTTTAATAATAATAAATGCAACAAAAAGAGTAAGTAAAATTGGAGGGGGAAGTAAGCTGTATCCCACTTGCTAGATGATGCAGAAATGATAAGAATATCTACATGAAGAATAAAACAAATATTTTAATTATACTTTTTCTATGCTTTTAGTGTTGGTGATGAATCTCTGTTACTAACGATACTAGCATGCAGTAGATGGAAACGAAGTGAATGTCCTCTAAAAGAAAATTATTCACACACACATATAAAATTTGGGTTGAAATATGACCGGCCAAGTTCCAGAGCAACTTAATGTATCAGTGCCAGAGCAGATTGTGGTGTCAATGGAATTCAGTCAGGCTAGCCACATTTCAGTGTTGCCTAACAAGCAAGGCACAGAAATGCCTCAACAGCAGCAGTCCTTATTTCATTGCCAGAAAGCTAATACAGTCAACATTAATCAAGTCAAAAAGCAACTTAGTCAATCAAAGACAGTAGCTTCTTTTGAGCGAGGAAAGTGCTCATTACACTCTTTGTACCTACAGATCTTCAGACCAAAGACTTTGGAACTGGGGTTTGTCCTATTTTAGTAGTTTTCTGACACTGATTTTTCAGTCTGAAGTCTCGAGTGATTCAACAATAAATTCAGAAAGTATTTCAAAGCTCCTGAAGCCTCCCCTTTTCTATTTTAATTTTGTGGGCGGGGACATAACTGTCCATAAGTAATTATATATGACATATAAAGGAACAGATGTCAGCTCTTGTAGATGCCCTTCACTAAGCTAAAATTATGATTAATGCTAAGTAATAAAAACAAAATAAATTACATGTGGAGGCTCTATCTAAACTGCAGAACTCAGAAGCGCGCCCCAGTTCCTGGGCATGAATGTAAATCTGACCATTTCAGACTCATTTTTGGGTTGCACAGCCTACTGCCTCTGCCTCAGCACAAATGTTGCTTTAGATGAGAAAGAAACACATTGCTCCATAGAATTAAACTGCAGTGCTGTGCAACATAGCCTCCTTAGGTTAGAAAATACTTGCAAGTGCACCACATATCTGTTCCATACTGATTACTCTGTATATTCAGAACATATGTAAATAAACACTGAAACAAATTTGCAAAGGAGTGAATGTTGAAAACAAAGGAAAAATGGGTGTAGCCTTAAATATTAGGCCAGTGATAAACCATTTTTTTTTGCAATTTATTATATTCATCAGACTGAGCTAAGCCTTAGTGACTGTTTTGAATTCATGGCTAGGGAAATGAAGGTCCCTTGTCTAACAAGAAAGGCAGATATTAGCAGAACAGCCAATGTGCTCCATTATGCAAGTGTTTATGTTAGAAGACAACCTTTAAAAGAGAAGCATCTTTTGAAATCCCATTTGGGCCTCTGGCACAGATAAGGCATGGAACAGTTGTTATTGGTCATACAAAATATTTGATCAACTAGCCCAGTTTAAAGGTACTTTGAAAATATTTGATCAACATTTCCAGTTTAAAGGTACTGTTCACAGCTACAAAATATTATGAAATCTGCACTTCACCAAAGCTTGCATGAGGCTGTTGAATATTACAGAGTTCTCTAAGAACATTTAGACCAGCTGACATTTTCTGCCTGGATCATGGGGGTCATTTAATGGGAAAGGGTGTGACTGGTCAGAATAGCTGCTTCACCACAGCGACTTTATTGCATCTGCATGCATGGTGGATGCCACAGCTTGAGATGAAACAAACAGTTGCACCCAAAACCCCAGGTCTATACCAACTTGATGTCCAGACAAAAGTTCTGTTGTATTGCATTCTTTTGTGTTTTAAAATAGGGATCAGTATGACTTGTGATGCTCATGGAAACTTAATGGAGAGAAAGGTTATCTTACCTGGAAAAGAGTAAGCTATTTCTTAGCTAGCATTCACATCACTCTGGGAGATGCATAGCCAAATGTAGTTTCAGAAAAGCTGAATGGTTAATAAGCTTAAACTCCCTTTGTGGAGACTGAGTAGGTACATATATACTTGATAAATTTCAACCCTTCTGTAGTGGTGAAAAAAAGGCATTACTAACAAAAAGTCAAGGCAGAAGAAAAGCCCTAATTATAAACACGGTGATCCAAACAGGAAAGTTGAATGGAATCACATGAATAAAAAAGATCTGCCCTTCTTAGATAAAACACCTAAAATATTTTTCTTACAAACTATTCCAATTCATAAGGTAACTGCTGTAATCTAATACTTACATGAGTTTTATCAGAAGAATGTGACCCAAACTTTTCTCTTGTTTTATCTTTATATGTTAAAATATAATTAATTAATTTCCTTGTTATTCTTGTGTAAATGAGAGTAGAATTATCTTCTTATCTTCTTTGAAATGAAGACAAACACACAAGAATATTGCATTTCATCATACAATGTTAAAGCAATGTCATCAACAGCTTCTGTTACCTCAGGGACCAGTATAAGCACCTCACCCCTGTGAAACACAGCCAGCTTTGCATTTTTAAGTGTGAGTAAGTTGTAGTCTAAGTTTGCATGGTGCTTATATCCCAGAGAAAGTAAAAGCAATTCAGAACATCTACTAACTGTAAGACAGGAAGCTGTTTCAGATGAAGCATTTGGCAGACCTGGTTGTTTATACATATATGCCAGGCTTAAGAAGTGACAACAGCATTACCTGGGAGTTCAGTGCAACATTTTTTCTGGCAGCATTCATGCTGTCCAGTTAAAATAAGTTATTTTTATTTTCAATGTCACTATCTCTGCTAGTAACTTTACACACCTTGAGAGTTTGCATTGACTTGGAGACCTATTCCCAGGGGTATCCTTAAAATTTCTTTAAAACTCTGCACAAACTTTTAGGTACTTTCTAGCCAGTAAGTCTGTACAGTGGTATTTCTGTGTTTTGTCTTGTCTTGGACAATAAGACCTGAGACAGCTTATCCACAGTCTTTGCCAATACAGTTTTGTTACACCAAGTAACCCATCAAATTCCTTACGTGCTTTTTCCTTTTGCTTAACAAAGGAAAAAGAAAGGAACCTGGTGTAGGCCACTAATTGGCCCTGCTCCTATTTACCTCAGTGGCAAAGGAGCAGATGAATTAAATACACATTCTAATGTGTATTTACTATTTTTTTACTAATTTACTATCACCATCACTTTAATGCTGGGTGCAATTTTAGCACTGGAAATCTCATATAGGAGAAACACCAAAGGGTAAATGATTCATTCTATTTGTAAGTTGCATTTTTGGGATGCTGGGACACACTTTTTCCTACTTTATCATCTTGAGGAAGATCATACTTAGCTGTAATCCTACCTTGGATTCAGCAGAGGCTCATGGGACTTCATTTGATATTTTGATCAAAACAATTCTGTCTCAATGTTTTCCAGCAGGCTGGGGTGTAATCTAAATGAAGATCCTGATATAAAAGGGTTTTTAAGTAATCCTCCTGAGCTAGCTGAAAGACAGCATTACCAAGCAGCTGCTACAAGAGTGTATGGTTTTTGATGAAATCCAGTGTGATTTAAGCATGAGCTCACTGCCCAGGTCCTTGGGGCTGTGGAGGCTCAGGAGGTCTCTCACCTCCAGAGACCACACATTTGCTGGTTTTTAAGCAATCTTTCTTATTCCTACATTGTTTTCATCTATACAGTACAAAACACTACATAGTATTTAATTACAATGCCATTAAAACAGAAGTACAGTGGTATTTGGAGGCTAAAATTCTTCCTTAAATTGAGTTGGTGTCTAGTGATCTTTTAGTGTTTTTTATGTCCTGAGTTGCATGTCATTACCGAAAGGCAGAAGGAAATGGAGGGAAACATTTGAAGTATCTGAAGGAGGGCCTCAGAAAGAGATTAACAGCATACACAAAAAGACCTACAGGAAAAGCTGATGTTTTTTATACATATAAAATATATGATACAATATATATAATATATACAATATATAATACAATAATGCAATATACAATATAATATACAATAAACAGAAGATATTCTGTTTATTGCTGACTCATATTGTTGCTATTGCAGCTGGACGCACATGTAAGAACTACTGAAAATTATTGTGGGTTTTCAAAAGTCATGTGGTTTTTTGTTTGTTTGTTTGTTTGTTTGTTTGTTTTTAAAGACAATTACACCTGACTTATATTTTAAAATGAATTAAGTGGAATGGCCTCTCTGAGTGTTATGCAGTTATGCAGTTTGGCCTTTTGATTATGTGCTTTTAAAAAGGTAGTGCTTTGAGAATAGTTAGTGCAATGTTCGAGTTGTTGGATTTGTTGTTGTTGTTTTCCTCATTCTCCCCCATGTGAAACAAGCCTGAATTTCAAATAACATATTGAAAGAAATCTGACTATAATGTTTGATCCAAAGCATGTACATCTCTGGTGCATTCTGTTTGCCACACAGAAAGACACTTCTGTAATTTCCTCTCCATTCACACAATTTCCATGGTATGTCAGACCTTTTATTCAGTGATTAAAACAGTGGTGTTTGCATTTAATTCTCAGCTCTGTTACTGACTCGTTGATGAGTTTTTTCCACATCATGCACATATCTGTGTTACAAAGGGTGAATATCTTCATCTTTTATAAAATGTGAACAAGTATAAAATTGGAGTGATCTACATTAGAATTCTGTATATCTCACCATAAAATTGAGCTTGTGATTGTCTTCAGAGAAATGTTTAAGTATTCAGATGACATTTCATCATGGTCTTTAAAAGATTATGAAACTGAAATTCCTAGCTTTAGGATTTAAAGTAAAAGCAATAGTCAGTATCAATCAGGTACTCAAATCTGAAGGATTTAACCAAGAAATAAATAAAGTAAAGCTCAAACTTTTATCTGGCAAGTTTCTGAAAAGTGCACGATGGCTTACTGATGAGTTGTACTCTTACATGCTTTAACTAGAGGAGCTTTAAGCTTCTTGCCAGAAGAACCTATTTATTTCTAGTGTGTATTGCTTCAGTTCAAAAATCTAGTTGCTCAAAGCGTATATATTTAGAAAATCAAGACTTCAGAGAAGAATAGAATGAGCCAGCCATAATGACTGGGGCTAGAACAATGCAGTCATTAAAATAATGCATTGTTATACTCAAATGGCATTTCTGATGACATTTTTCCAAGATCCCCAAGGAATTTACCTACTTCTACCTAAAAGAATAAATATATATATGTGTGTGTGTATCCTCATCTGTGTTTCTGTTGTCTTCCTTGGGAGAATTCCACATTGTCCATTAATTTTTTTCTGCAACATAAGTGTTCTGTAATTTTTAATAAATTGCTGCCTTAATGCATGGATTGTTTTTAAAATACTGTTACTCTGCTAATTCATTTTACCGGCAAAACAACAAGGGGGCAGTTATGTTCTGTAGACATGTGTGCTTCTATACTAATATTTAGTTAAGAAATATGCCTAATGTAATATGTTTTATAGAAAGGACATATCAGGACAATAAAAATGAAGTGTAAGGAAACAGCACACAACTCTTGGTTTTCGTTTTGTTTTGTTTTTGTGAATTAGATCACACACATCTCACATCAACGCCATGAGAATAGCTTGTATGAAGTACACTCCTGTCATCCAAAAATAGCTTAGCATCTATCATCCATGTATTCTTGGATCCAAGGAAAAGAATTCCCTGTACATGATTAGCAAACTATCCTTCCTTTTACATGCAGCTTAGAAATATATTCAGGGAACAAAACCTGAATGAAGATTGTGCACAGCTCTTGACATAAGTAGGCCAGCTTTAATAAAATGATATATTAAACAAGAGGCCCTGTCAAAATCTTGACTTGAAGAGACTAAAACTTCTTCCTCTTTATCAGGAAGTCATAATTACGCACTTTTATTTTCAATTTTTAAGCCAGGGGAATCACCTCCCCATTTTTCTAAATTTGATTAATAGGCTAACAAATGTTTAAAAGTCAGAAGTAGAGATTTCAGCAGCAGTGCAGGTCACTTGCTACAAACTCTTCTCACCTCCATCCCCCAACCACTATAATATCCTTTCTCTGTACCCTGAATCTGATAGAATCCTACCTATGGAAGGATAGTCACCTTCAAGCTTTGTTTTTAAAAACTACTGTTTTCATGAATTTCCTACTATCTTCCTTTTCAAGTTAGCATAAACATCCAAAATGCAAATTGGAGCCCAAGCTTCTGTCAAAGTTCATGGAACTGAAATCTCACACACAGCTGTAGGGAAAGCTATGAAAAAATACACAAATTTTCCATTTCTTTAAGCCAGTGAGAATTTTGTCCTGATTTCAGGAGAACGAAGATAGAGTTCTACTCCCAATATCATGTGATTGGACGAACTAGGTGGACTGGACCACTGTTGGGTTTGGGTGCAGGAGAATTAGTTTTGGTTGTACTGGGTCTTTCCTGTGCTTGTAAAAATAATAATGTCTTACTGCTACTGCATTTCATTTACCATTTAGAACTTCCTTCAAGGAAGCAAAATAACCCAAGTAATACATGCTCAGTGATGACCAGTCTGAAGAGAGACTTATGAATAAGATAGGAGATGCTTTTAAATCTCAGTAAGGTCAATGTTTACACACTGCAACATGGAATCAGTGAATTTTCAGAAATTGTGCTGGCAAATAACTCTTGTAATTTGCATTAAAACATGTATTTCCTTGCAGTGCTTTCATGGTCAGGGAGAAAGCCAGCTGTATCCTTTCCCTTTGGAAGAAAACATGGGACAGATTTCCAGAATAATGTAAGCAAGGACTTTTATGAAATAGAATTTCATGCTCTACATTTATATGTTCCTTTAAGAAGGAAAATCATTCATTCATTTCAGTAGTAATTAAAGACCTCTTTATATATTACTGAACTAACAGATTTACTTTTTCGTTTGTTACTGGATTGTGCTTAGAAGCGAATAAAAGGAAATAATAATTAAGTAATAGAAATTCAACAATGAAAATATTAATGCTTATCAAATATTTCTTAAACTGTAAAAGAATGTATTAAGCAGAATATAATAAACAACTAGGTGATCCAAAACTGACACATAAAAGAACTGACAACGGCTTCTGTATTTGGCTGCTTAGTTTATATTCTGCATGGACTTGCTGATCTCAGCATGCTGACTTTATAAAGCTAAGCAGTTGCATATGAGTGTTGTGCCCCAGGCTCAAGAAAGAGCTGGTTCCTAGAAAAATCATGAACTTAAACTTATTTGAAAGAGCAACTACAAAATTTAAGTGTTGGTGTCTTGGTTAGCTCAACGGGTCACATTCAGATTTTCATTCACATCAAAAAATGTATTTAAGACGTCTTCCCCTGAGAGCCTGAGATACTTAGCCAAAGCCCTGAGCCTCAAAGAGAAATCCTATTGTAATAAAAACATATTCTATCTCATAATAACTGGAACAGAGATTGCAAGGGTTAACACTATATCAATGTTTTATGACTAGGCTAAAACTGGTCTGATGATAATGATCAAGTATTTTGTTTATCAGTGTTGACAGTCTCCTTCCAAGAAAGAGTCTATGGTGTTGGTCAACTCATTTCTTTCTGTTCTTTTCCAACTTACTCTGTGTTCCCAAATGTATTAATACTAGCCTCTAAGAAAGCTGAAATAGTAGAACTAAGCTAGTATTCTCCTTCAGTACCAATACCTTTGATTAAATTCAAAAATTAAATAAGTTATTTTACTCAATCACTGAAAAATGTCAGTGTCATAAAATATAATGCAATAGTGGGTGCAATTGAGTGTAATGACAACACTTCCCCACTGTCTCCATCACCACTAAAGAGGCAAGAACTGCTGTGTGTTTTTCCTGTGTTTTTTTTCTTTGTAATTGGGTAGCCTGGATGGCACAACCAAATTTAAAAATTTGATAAAAATACAAACAGTTTAGACCAAAGGATCAGCAAAAGCTTCCTTTATGTGTTCCTTTGAAGACAGATTCACAGATTACTTCAAATTGTCACATGATCCCACGCAGGATTATATGAAACTGTCTTGTTTCTACTCCATATGGTGTTACGCTTAATAAGATGATGAGAGGCAGACTGGATAACCATTATCTTCTTCTGGTATAATCTAATTAAAGACAAAGGTTTATGTGCACTACCCACAAACCTAGCTATAGATTCAAAAAGTACTTTAGTCCATGGGTGAATTGGTCAAATCATGTCTGCCTTTTGAAAATTTTATCGTTACATAGCCAGAAATGCTGTAGATAAAACCAGTTAATAATGTTTTGGTTTTGTTTGTTTGTTTGTTTGTTTTAGTTTGTTGTTTGTTTGGTTGGTTTTATTTGATTTGTTTAGTTTTTAATAACTGTAATTAGCAGGATTATTTAACAGCACTTAGCTGGGTATCTTGACGCTCTGTATTTCTAACAACTTCAGATTACACCATCTTTAAACTACATAGTTAACGAGATTCTTTATAACTTATTAAGAACAAATCTGAAAACAAAAATCCTAGACTAAATTTATTTCCTGGCTGAACTGATGGCTTTGAATACTTCTTTTTTTCTCTTCTTGTACAGAAGCTACATTGATTTATTTTTTTCCCCTATGGTTATTGAACTGAGACTAGAAGTTCTCAGACAATCAGTTCATACAGTTATCACTGATGTTACTGTAATTCAACAACTCTAGGGCACTGCAACTTTAAAAGACTTATTGAGCTTAGCATCATATAGAATATATGTGACATTTAGGGTCATTTGTTTCTGTAGTGATGCATATACTAAATTTTCTTTTACTCATTAAATGCAAGCACAGACTAAGATCATTCATGGGCCCATAAACACACTCCTTTCTTCATTGTGGAAGTATTTTATTTCCCGAAGACCAAATATTGCAACCTCTATGTAGCAGTGCTGGTTACCTGTCATAGGTCCCCATGTGACTTGACTAGCCCTTTTCCTGTCTGAACAACTAAAGTTCAGGACAGATCTTTCCCACAGTATTGGATGTACAATTAAATTGTTGCTTGACAGTTTAACAGTTTCAGATGATGTTTAATAGTCTCCCATGATGTGAGATGCATATTCCAGGAAGTACTAGAACAGGAGCCACACAAAACATTGGAGGACAAGCCTTGCAAGAAACAAGCATGTATAGTGGTTTCTCATCCTGCCCTCCTTTTCCCTGCAAGGAGTCTGGGGGTGGATGAGAAGCTGGGAGGAGACACAGTCAGCACAACTGACACAGACTGACCAGAGAGATATTCTATACCATATAATGCCATGATCTGCAATTAAGACAGGAGGAACAATCATGGTTATGGACTTTGTCTTCCCCTTCACAAGCAGCAATCAAGAGTGCTGAGGCTCTGTTTCCCAGGAAGCTGTTAGGCATCTAATCAGTAATCAATAACTTACATATTTCCTTTTCCTTGTACGTACAAGAAACTCAAGCTCCCAAGTACACATTGCCATGACATCAGCTAAGTCCCAGGGGAATGACATCCAGGTGAAAAACCTTAGAAAGCCTCTAATTATTTCTGTGCCCCAAAGATTTTTCTAGATTTTACTCCAGGGAGTAAGTAGGAAATCTTGCCAGGGAAGGGAAGGGACAGGACGGGACAGGAAGGGAAGGAATGAGATGGGATGGGAGAGGATGGAACAGGACGGAACACAGGCCAAGATAAAACAGATACAACTAACTGCTACTCCAAGCCATCTGCCATGTCAGAACTGCATTCAGAAGACCCACAGTGGGTATGCAAGGGACTGGACAACTTTATTCTTGTTTAGAGAAAAAATCTACCTAGAGGAATTCTTACCTCAGAGCTCCCTCACTATCACTAATCTGAGGGCTTAGTTTTCAGGATTTGCAGCTTCACAGAACAAAACACAAGCCTTATAATGCATGGTGTAGCATTCATTGCTTAAGCAATGAGACATGACAAGCCATGAATTTTTATGCAATTATTATCACATTGTGGATGGTGTGATAATGTGAAAGGCTGAAGGTCAAAATCAGAGTCACTTTAATCACCCAGAAATCATCCTAATTACCCTGAGGTGCAATTCCTGGCCTGTCCCACGCTGCTGTGAAACTGAGTGAGTTCAGACAAACAAGAGCTCCAGCTGAGCATTCGCTGGGCATTAAAAGTGCTGCCTCCCCAGTTGGCAGTGAGCAAGCACTGATCTGTGTCCATATTCCTAAGTTAATTTACAGCTTATGTTGTGGATGCCAGCCATCCCACCGAAGATTCACTTTGTTACAGACAAGGCCCATAGCTGGGAATCTGTATGCCAACTTTACCAGCAGAAAGCATCTCAAAGTAACATGTTTGGGTGCTAGATGTAAAACCTGTATATTGTAGTTTCATATAAGGGAAATAAATAAATAAATAAATAAATTGCATCCAAGAAACTGTAATATCGATAATTTGTTGTGTAAATGCTGTAATATATCTTTGAAGAATTAATTCACTATTTAGCTGTAGCATCTAACAAGGTATTGCAACAAAAATCCATAAACACCTTCAAGTACCAGTATTACACCATACTATATGCTATGATGTTTGGACCTCCACTGCAGCATCAGCTCTAAGATGCAGTTCTGTCCTTAACTCCAGAATAGGAATCTACATATTCTTACATAAATCAAGCCTGGATATTAAATATGGATGTAAAAGTGTGATTAGATTCATTCCTGTAGACAGCAGCAGAATGTGAGCACTAGCTTGGTAGAATTTGTCAGTCTCAAAAGTAAGAGTCTGAAGTGATTATCTTAAAATCTTGTATCTTTCTTCCTCCATATATTTACCTAGGCCCATTACCTGATTCTTCTGATAGGCATTTAGAATACCATATCAAACAGAAACATACTTAAGGTATTTTTGGATCACATTTTTAAAGTAATGCAGTCCAAGAATTTTATATTTCTTGTGTTTGAAAAGTCTGTTTCACGTGTGCCATAAATACATGTTTTGAAAGGTTTTGTTTGTTTGTTTGTTTGTTTTTGTTTGTTTTTATTTGTTTCAGTCCTATTCAAGAAAGGCAAGATGACATAGAGGGCTGTGACATTATCTGATGAACACTACTAGCCAAAGGCAAAAGACTTCAACCTTAAAGCCCTGTGCTTTGGCCAAAGGATGCATCAAATAAAAGTGGGTTTTACACTCCTATATTTAACTGGTATGTATAGTTAAATACATTTCTAACGATAGTAGGATATACACGTAGCTCCTGGAGAATGAGAATTTGTTACATCTTTCAACTGAAGACTATCATCTAACTTGTAATTTTCCTTTATGAATAAAAGGTTGAATTTGCCTGTATATTTCCTAGAAAAATTTTAATGATAAATGTTTTGTACTTGCAACTATTCTTCCTGGTGCAGAATTAATGCCCAATGGCCCCCAAACCATCCAGAGCTCCTCACACTTCTTTTTGAGATCAATAGAGTGCAAGAACATTGTAACATAATTTCTATTTAATTTACTGTAGAAATCTTAGATAAAAAACATCTTGCTAACAATTTGTTAAATTTAGCAGTTTCGTGTGTCAAAACAGAAGCTGGCTGTGCCTCCTCCTTACAGGCTGAAAAACATCAATATATTCTCTCCATCCTCTGTGGCTGCAAATGAATAATACGTTCACATGGTACATTTCTCTTTGCGAAAATTGCCAGGTACTGCTTACAGCTAACTGTGTTGTTTTTCCCTCGTTAGTGTTCAGTGTCTGCACTTCATGCACAAATCGATTCTCACACTACTAATTTGAACTCCACTCAGTGTAGATTCCTAATGCAGTTTTAATCAGAAAATAAAAACCAAGGTTGGTAAGCCTGAAGATTTCCTAGGAAATCTCCCCTAACAAGCTACCCTCCAGAGCATGTCACATGGTTTGCATAAGGCTTGGCAGCAGCAAGGACATGTCCTGCATGTGGCATGGATTGGAAAATAAGCAAAAATCTGACTGAAGAATCATACCTGGGTAGATATTTATGATGTTGCTGAATCTAAGCCAGATCTAATAACTGAACCACTCTACAATACCCTTCATTATTAAATTCCAGTTTTGCAAATAGCTGAAACTACTTGCGTAAGAAAAACATTTTCATTTATCTCTGTTAATCCAGTATGGATATGTTGAAACAGAGAAAAAATAAAAAATAATAATAAAAAAAAGTTATTTTTAACCTGTGCACAGTACTCTGTGGATTCTTCCCCATGACAAAGCAGAGATTTCTGTGGGCTTTCTTTCCAAATTCTTCCTATCTCACTTTCTTTTTCCACACTTTTAGCCTTTCTCATTATCTAGATGCCAGTTTTCTAACAGTCTGGCTCACATATCTTCCTTTTTTCATCTGCCTGTGTACCCACTTATTTGGCTAACTCACCAAAACTCGTGGCAGAGTGAGTTACAGTCCAGCTGCACCAGCCAGCTCATATGCCAAAAAACGTTGCTTTCTGCTGAGACAATTGGCCTTGGAGAGGGCATTTGCACAGGAACACAAATGCAGTAAAGCATCTAAAATGTGGCCTGAACTCTCTAAGCCCCATGAGTGATTTAGCACTTGAAGAACAGTGACTAGTAGCCGTGTTCCCTGAAGGGGTACTCCTTATGCACCTGGCACAATAAATCTACACCAGACAGCCCGCTCTAAAGAGAAATGATGATTCTCCTTCTGGTAGCATTTTGAGGCAGGAAATTTGGTTTTGCCAAGCCAGCAGTAACAGGAGAAATCGCTTTATTTTATATGATGAAACAGAACTAATGCTGGAGAACATCACTCCAGTGCCTGTGGAGGTCAGGTGAAGCTTAGCCTAAGCAGAGCTTTGTTAGGTTACTACTGTGCTGAGCTCTTTTTATGTAAGTGATGGGCTGTGGTCAAATGCCATGTTGCTCAGGCACATACCATCTCCAAAAAAATATCATTTATTCTGGCAGCGATGTAAATAGCTGCTTTTCTTTTTGTCATTTATTGCCATTCTAATTATTCTAAGATATAAAAATGCTTTTAAAACCTGTCTGTGAAGATTTGCCAGGAAAGGATGAATCTGTCATTTACACCTGCAGAGCAATACATCCACCTGCAGACATCGAGACAGACTTCATGGAGTTATACAGAACCAGCAGGAGACAAGAGAGATGACATTCAGGAAATACACAGTTCACCTGGTTCAGATGTACCAGATCCAGAAAAGTTCAAAATTTAAAGGCACTGACATCTTGAGTACAGGTTGTTTCACATGTTGAGTGAGGTATGGACAATTCAAAAACATAAGAATGACATGTATTGCCTCAAACTCCATTATTTTACAGAAGTTCCATTTTTCCCCTCTCTCAGACTAACATGTGGTAGCTTTGCTATTTTTGGAGATAATTAATGGTCCCATTAGTTACATGATCAGCTATAAAGAAGCACATCACACATTAAGTGTTGGCCTCAGGTCAATAACAGCCAAGCAACACTACACCTACACTACACCTACAGCAGCATACCTAAAATACCTGGTGAAGGGAGGATTGCTTCTCATGTGTTCCTAGCACTCAAATGCACAGCAGTGGGATTAAACACAGGTATCTGCACAGCACTGGACATCCACATATTTTTCATATCATTAATTGTTACACACTATTTTAATTTTCAGGATGATTGTGTTCCTCTAGTTTGTGCCATAATAAGTATTTTCTGTTTCTGAAACAAAAGGAGTCCTTTTGTTTTTTCCTAAGATGGTCATGTGAAGGTCCAAGGGAGGGATGACTGCAACTCAGAACAGCAGTAGCCTTTGAAGAGACAGTCACAAGCCACAGGTACTCCTGACATTACAAAATAAAAGTTTTGCAGATTTGCAATTTTCAAGCTGTCTGCTAAAAATCTGAGGATCAGCTAGACAAAAAGATTTCAGAGATTTTCACTGAAGACCAGAAAACAATTCTAGCTTTCTGAAATGCCAGAGCTATGCTTGAATTCCTTCTTGTCTGAGAGAATTACTTATTCTAGGAACAAAATTGTAATGCATGGGAGAGTTTTGACAGTTTATTCATCAGTTTTACTAACAAAACAAAGTAACGTTTCACAAAAATACAATGTTAATTTTTCTTAGAATATGTTTTTCTTCATTGTATCTCCCAGGTTAATCAGATGTTTTATTCCAACTCACTGGGTACCAGACACTTACCTGAAATGCTGTCCAAAGAACAATTACAAGTCTAAACATTAGGACACATTAGGACACTATTTAGGAAAAAAGAAAGAAAGAAAGAAAGAAAAACAAAGTGTTAAATTTATGACAGGATCTTAGGAATCTAATCACTACATAAAACCACATCACAGAGAGGTGTAAGCGAGAGGCAATATGCAGCATGTATCTCGGTGAATGAATAAAAACTGAAACATATAAGTGTGCTTAGAGCTGTGAAATTTTAAAATGATACAATATGTACATTTCACACTCAAGCTGTGGCATTCATGTGCTAATGGGAATTACCAGACCTTGATGACAACCTCAGTTCTTCCTAAGAAGAATAAGGTTCATAATTGTTTGATGAGGATTTGCTTGACTATCAGCAAATTATTTCCTTTTATTTTTTATTTATTTATTTATTTATTTTGAGAGGAGAGGAGGAGGAAATGACTTTAATTTCACTTTTTTTTTTTTTCCACAGTTTGCAGAAACACTTTTTCAAAATGTATAAAGTATGAAGAAGGCAAGAAATTGATTGCTTGAAGCAAGAAGGAACTACTGTTTTTTTGTGGTTGATTTTTTTTTTTTTTCATTTTTTGTTTTTTTACATCTGCTAAAACAGAGACCAAACAAAAAACAGAAAAGAGTTAGTTTTTGGGTGTTGCCATCTTCAATGTGGTAACACGCTAATTTCTTTGGTGCTCCTGTCAATTTTGTCAGTCTCTCTCAGATGTTTTTTCTTTCATGCTGCTATACTTCAGGTGGATTAACTCCCCAAAATGGGTAGCTCTGTAATACAGCCTGAATGAGAGGATCAATATTCTTTTCTTACAATAATAGCAAACCATGTCCTACCCATCATTATAAAGTGAAACTCTAAATTTAGTCTGTCTAAGAGCCCCTAGACATGAGCTATTCCAAGGGCCTTGTCTAGATCGTGAAAAGCTACCAGACACATCTTTGAAGACAGTAGTCCATTTCTTCCTGGATCAATGTGATTAATTTTAAGTTGAAGAAGCTACATGACCAAGATAAAGATAATGGAGAAACTAAATTTACATCTTTATTTAGGAGTGCTGCTGATCCAGTGCAATGTTTCAATCCTAATGTGACCACTAGTGCTGATTCTGCAGAGACAGCTTGCAAAGCACCCACAGTAAAATCATGAGCTGCAGTGCTGTCTTCCACAGCCATTGTTGCAACCATTTTTGACATAACACTTAAAAAAAAAAAAAAAGATATGCCCATTTGCAAGTGGAAACCATGAAGAGAAGCAATTTCAGAAACCCCACCACCCCTACACCCTTATTCATCCATGCTGCATCCATGCTTTTCACCCTTGCTGCAGAGAAAGCCACAGCCTGCTTGGTGTCACAGCTGAGATGAAGTCACCCCAACTGTAAAATAGTTCAGTTATCAGCTGCTAAGAACACTAAGCAACAGCGATGATAGAGAAGAGCTACTAGTAAGACAACAGTAACTCAAGTGAGCAAATCAGGATTATACACATTTTTTAATGGAAATGAGAAATTTTTATGGCCAATCTCTCAAATGAACCCTCAAATGCTCCTTTTGTCTTGGGTAGATGTTATTTATTACATTATGTTCTGTTCTGTTCTGCTCTGTTCTGTTATGTTATGTTATGTTATTTTTTTTTTTCTAAAAGCTCACAGTAGTCATAGCAGTTGGTAAAGGTTACTCCATAGACTCTTCTTACATTTAGTATCCCATTTTCCCATGCTTTACCTAACAGAATTTGGCAGAAAGTAAAAAAAATGTACCTACAAACTAGGACTTTGATTATTTTACCATCAGTTTCACAGGATCAAAATCTTCAGGCTAAATTCTCTGAAAATCATTATCATTTCCTCTTTAGAAAAGAACAAATGAACAAATCCAAAGTCAGTGAACCAAGAGCATTCCAGTTCACAGTATAAACCTGGACAAATAGAAAATGTAGAAGTCCAGTTAATTGGGATAGTCATTAGGGTGGCTTTAACTGTCTTCTGTTGCTACCTCATGAAGAGGTATGGAGAAGGCAGAGTGAGAGTTGTCCCATTTAGAGAAATAGAGGTGTTTTGTTGTCACAGAGGTGGTCCAACACCAGAGAGCACATGGAGTTCTCATCCTGGCAGATGTTTGACTCCAGCTGCACATGGCCCCAAGCAACTTGAAAAAAATGGCTCTTCTGTGAGAGGGGACTGGACCAGAGACCTCCCGAGCTCCTTTCTAAACTAAATTTGTCTATCATTTCTACCTGTTACAGACAATGAATCCAGGCATCCATCAAGCTAGAATTGAGTATAATTCCATCACAGTTTTTTATTATAAAACTCAGCTTTAAGCACAAGGATTTTGACTTAGCAACATTCAGTGAAACATCAGGATCCTTCAATAAAAGGTATAAATAGCTCCCATATCAAGTGTCTGTTCTTCCTCCCCTGTTGTCTTGTTACATGGAATGAATCAGTCCACCTGAAACTGTCTTTAATGGGTACATAAAATAAAAATGATCTTTTTGAAGATCTCTTCTCAGGTGAATGCTATGACAGATTTTGTGAGGAAATGGTAATTTTTCAAAATGAATTGAGCGAACAAGCTGCTAGAACAGAATCAACATTTCTGAATAATTTAGTGTTGCTAAACTATTCTATCACCTTCATCTATTATTCTTGTACTTTAGCAACACTGTTCCTCTACCTGAGTAAGACAAAATCAAACTCCCTACATATCATCACAAAAACAACAGAAGCTTTGGTCCACTCAATTTTATGTGTGCGATTCAAATCATTAACATATTTCTTTTCCAAGGCTGTGATGTTAATATCACTAAACGTGCATTTCTGTGAATAAAGTGCTAGGACCATACCCACGAGACAAAACTGTGTGCTCAATTATGTTAATATATAATGGCTGTCATGGTATTCTGAACCTCCAAAACATGACGAAGTAGGCCAGGATATTCAATTGTCCTTAAAAAAAACAAAAGGTTTCTATCCACCTTTTGTGTGCACATTATTTTACTGATATCTAGAACCAGTACAAATGCTGAATCACCAGAATTTTTTACTCACCATCAACGGTGTTCAAATTTAATACAAACTCTCCCTTGTTGGAAGTGTTCAGCTTCTTCACATTGGCTTTCAGGCCACGTTCCTGCCACTCACTGGTTTCCTTTGTAACCTAGAAGTACTGTTTGCTATCATGACTCTCATCTGCATTGTTCCGAGATGCAGAGACACATTCCCCAGCCTTACAGTTTTGGGGCATCTGCCCTAGATGTCTTCTGTAAGCAGAACCTATTTTATCCTGCAGGACACAATTTTGATGGTTTGACAGTGTGTTTTGGGAATGGTTTTGAAAGGAGTTGGGCATTCCCACTCCTTTGGATGATGTCCCAAAGAAAAGTCCCTGCTTGACACTGGATCTTTATTTTCCTTGTACACACTTATATCCCTTGACATAAGTAATGTAAACATTTCACTCTATAGCCTCACATAGTGTTAACAGCAACCCAGGAAAAGGAAGTCAGGCTTCATTTTAAATTAGTACTTCACAGCATGAAAGTTAATGCCCTCTCTGGAAAAATTAATCATTTCACAACTTTTCTGTGCCTTTCTGCCTTTTGTTCATGGTTTGCGGTCCAACACCTCATTTCTTTTGATGTATCAAAGGAGGAAGTAATGTGTGCATAAAATATTACAGACATACAAATCAAAATCAAAGATTGCTACTGGTTTTAGAAATTTCAGTTTCTATGTATCTATTCAGTATCTGTGCAGAGAGATGTTGAAGTTTACATTCTCCAAGCTGTTCTGCCAGCATGAGATAGCCCAACAAAACTTTAAAGAGAGGTGATATAAAACTTTGCTACATCTGCTGCCTCCTTTCTTGTTGAAAATGAGATGAGAATCCCCCAAGGAAATATTTCCATGAGCTTGCAGGCAGATAAAATAACATTTACTAGCTATGTAGGAATATTTTCCATCTGCAATTTGATTACCATATAGCATCAGCATCAGTTGTAAACACAGCACATTTGGGAGCAGTGTATGATTCCAGTGGCCAAACACTTTCATTCTATCCCATGATTTCAAATCTTCAGACTCTGATGCAGTTATTGCTGCAGTCCTGAGGAAAATCACCTTGTGGAGTCCCTAGAAGTATTCTTGTGTTTCACCCAGTGCTTCTCTATGCTGATGAAAGAGCTTTGGTATGCAGGGAATCAAGCTTCCATTCTGCAAGTGAGAAAAGAATCTGAACAGACAATTCCCCAAAAGAGGCAGAGCTGAAAACAGTCACCTGTTCTCGGTTTTGTTAGGGTTTCTTCATCAGTCTGTAACAGGTCCAAAGGAGCTTTACATGCTCAGGGCCTCTAAATTGCCAAAGTGAATCTGACAGGTGGCTCTTATTTAGTGTTCAGTTTCCACCATTAGCAGAAGCTTGCCATACTGCTGAGATCAGCAACAGGATTTCAAGGACAGGTCTTCTGTTATTCTTCCTGGATGTGAGGACAGTAGTCTTGCCTTAAAGAACAGCATTTTAGAGGGAAAAATAAATAAATAAATGAAACAAAATACCTACTTATATAGTGGGAAACAGCTATATTAATTTGATCAATGGTTATAATTTCTGCAGGCTCCACTGGAAACATATTGTCTGAAAAGGTGGAAAAAATGTAAGTCTAATTTCTAGGTGCCGTAATGTATATTTGTTTAAAATGTGTTCGCTTTGAAATAGTTCCTTCAATTAATAACTCCAGATGGAAATGCAATTTTCCCTCCATCATGGTTCATTGCCCTTTTTTAATCTGCCTGTAGTACATAGCTTCTAGCTATTATCTCCCAGTAGATTCTCTTGCACTGGAGATCAGGTACATTGCCTTGAAAGAGAAGTTGTTTTCTATTAATCATTTTTTTTAATTCTTGCTAATGTTCTGTGCTGCTGACAGAAGCATTATGGCTCAGTAATGAGGTATTGCCACATTACATGGCACTGTAACTTTAGCGTTGGTGTTGATTCATGTATTGCCCTCACCATTTTATATGTGTACAGTATTTTCAGATGGAAATATTTCATTCTTCAATGACATTAAATTATATTCCCTCTTATTCTAGTCCAAACTGAATGAGTTCTAATTTAGTCAGCTTGCTTTTCTTTAATATGGCTCTTCACAATGAAGTCAGGCTTTATGAATGAGGAATTACACCACCTTGTACATTTCATAGCTATTCACACCCACCACAGAACAAGCAGAGTGGAGTTTTCCTTCATCCTCTACAGTGGCACAAATGAAAGGTGGGCTATGTGGTTTTAAACCCCTGCAAATTATGCTGACATACCAACCGTAATTTATTCCTGTGATTCATCCATGTATTTTCACATTTTGGTGTGCTGGCACATATATAGCTGATGGGAAGAGGATGAACCCAAAATTCTTGCAGCTGCACAACTTTCTCAGAGGACAAGCAGTTACTGTGAAGTCTCTTATACACCGGATCTTTGACTGTACATAGTTCGATATTGTCTGAAGGGCACAAAGCAGCTTGCAAAAGAGAAATTAATATTTCCTCATAATATCAGAGGTTCTTCACAAGCATGAAGGATGAAATATAGATAAATATGAAAGGTCAAAAAGAAATCCCAATCTTTCAAAGCAAGAACCCTAATGGTTATAAAAATATGAAAGTAGTTTGCTCAGGTCCTGGAAACTTACTTCCTACTAACAGACAAGAAAATGAGCTATTTGTTCCAAAATTTGTATTATTTTTTCTGTGTTTAAAATTTCCCTGGTACCTCGCATAGTGTTAAGGAAATCTGTCTAAAATGCAAGAAATTTATGTTCACTAAAATGAGTTGCCACCCTAGATAAATCTGCATGCATGAAAGAAAAAAAAAAAAAAAAAAAGTTTCTCATTTACATTAAATTACCCATAAAAAGCCCAACATTATAACTCAATGTAGGCCTGCTGAATTTCAGTGTATCAAAATTAATGATATAGTTCAGAGCAATTTTGCATGAGCCAGTGACTTTTCTCCTTCACAGGTATATTTAAACATTAGATTCACTGGAGAATTACATTATTAAATGTGCTGCAGAGTATATTAAAAATGGACTCTTGCAAAAGTTTGTTTGTTTTGCATAGCAATTCCGTTTCTCACTCTTGCCAATGATTGCTGCTATTACTTCAGTCTGAATCATTCAATCATCTGATGGGAAAAAAAAAAAAAAAAGAAAAAAAAAAGAAAGGCAGAAAAAGAAATCTCATCAGGATGAGCAATGCTTTTAGTCAACACAGAGCAATGACCTTGGTATAAGCTGGCTGCTCCCTAGGGTTGGTCATTGCACTCAGATTGTCTTACTGCTTACTTTGCCTGTGCCAAATCTCTGGAAATTCAGTTACGATGTTGCTGCAGAGAGATGGGCAGAGCATGCATGAAGGGCTGGTGTGAGAAGTTCCTCCATCTCCCAGCAGGAGCTATTCCCTGTCCTCACCTCCCCACCAGCAGCAGAAGCAGCAAACATTGTCCCATGGACCATCTCCCTCCCTTCCCCCTGATTCATCTCTTTCAGTTCCATGCTCACAGACATTTTTGATATTTGCTTTACTCAAGATTCATAATTCACTTTATCTCAAGATGTACCTCATTTGCACTGCTACAGCATGGGGATATTCAGTATGAAGTAAACAGTCCTACAGCAATGGGACTTCATTACTTCCATGACCTCGTGGCCAGGGTGGATGCTTCAGTGCCATCTTCACTGGAGGTGCTGCCTTGGTTCACCCTGGGTTCCCTGAATGGTGACAGACCAGTATGCACAGCTTAAATCACAGAATCACAGAACTGTAGGGGTTGGAAGGGACCTCAAAAGATCATAGGTTCAAACCCCCCTGCCAAAGCAGGTTCCTTAGAGTAGGCTGTGCAGGTAGGCGTCCAGACAGTACTTGAATATCTCCAGAGAAGGAAACTCCACAACCTCCCTAGGCAGCCTGTTCCAATGCTCCATCACCCTCATCGTGAAGAAGTTCTTTCGCATGTCAGTGCAGAACTTCCTGTGCTCTAACTTGCAGCCATTGCCCCTTGTCCTATCCCCACAAACCACTGAGAAGAGGTTGGCTACATCCTTCTGTCCCCTACCCCTCAGACATTTATATACATTGAGGAGATCCCCTCTCAGTCTTCTCTTCTCCAGGCTGAACAGACCCAGGTCTCTCAGCCTTTCTTCATAGGGAAGATGCTCCAGGCCCCGTATCATCTTTGTGGCCCTCCGCTGGACTCTTTCCAGGAGATCCCTGTCTTTCTTGTACTGGGGAGCCCAGAACTGGACACAGTACTCCAGGTGAGGCCTGAGCAAGGCAGAGTAGAGGGGGAGGATCACCTCCCTTGACCTGCTGGCCATGCTCCTTTTAATGCACGAGAGATCCCATTGGCTCTCTTGGCCACCAGGGCACAGTGCTGGCTCATGGTCAACCTGTCATCCACCAGGACACCCAGATCCTCCTCCTCAGAGCTCCTCTCCAGCAGGTCATCCCCCAGCCTGTACTGATACATGCTGTTGTTTCTTCCCAGGTGCAGGACTCTACACTTGCTCTTATTAAACCTCATTTGGTTTCTTCCTGCCCATCTGTCCAGCCGGTCCAGATCTCACTGAATTGCAGCACAACATTCTGGCGTGTCAGCCACTCCTCCCAGTTTTGTGTCATCAGTGTAATTGCTGAGGGCAGACACTATTCCCTCATCGAGGTCATCAATGAAGATGTTGAACAAGACCGGACTCAGCACTGACCCCTGGGGAACACCGCTAGTCGCAGGGCTCCAGCCAGACTCTGTGCTGCCGATCACCACCCTCTGAGCTCAGCCAGTCAGCCAGTTCTCAACCCACCTTCCTGTCCATTCCTCTATCCCACACTTTCTCAACTTTGCTATCAAGATGTCATGAGAGACAGTATCAAAAACCTTGCTAAAGTCAAGGTAGATGACATCTACCACTCTCCCCCCATCTACCCAGCTGGTGTTGCCATCATGGAAGGCAACAAGGTTGGTTGAGCACAACTTCCCCTTGGTGAGTCCATGCTGAGTACTCCTCATAACCTTCTTCTCTTCCAATCACTTGGAGATGGCATCCAGAACAAGCTGCTCCAATACCTTTCCAGGGACAGAGGTGAGACTGACTGGCCAGTAGTTTTCTGTGTCCTCCTTCTTGCCCTTCTTGAAGACCAAAGTGACATTGGCTATCCTCCAGTCTTCAGGCACCTCACCTGTTCTCCAGGACTTTTCGAAGATGATAGAGAGTGGTTCAGCGATCACGTCTGCCAGCTCCCTTAGCACACGCGGATGCATCCCATCGGGACACATGGATTTGTGTGCGTTGAGCCCACTCAGATGCTCCCAGACCACTCTCACGTCCACCAGGGGGGAGCCCTCCATTTTCCAGACCCTTTGTCCTATTGCCAGGGGTGAGGAGTCCCGGGGGAGTGTCCTTGAAGCAAAGACTAAAGCAAAGAAAACATTCAGTATCTCTGCCTTCTCAGCATCTCCCATGACCAGGACACCCCCCTCATACAGCAAGGGACCCACATTATCCCTAGTCTTCCTCTTGCTGTTTACATACTTGAAAAAACCCTTCTTATTATCCTTTATCTCTTTTGCAAGCCTCATCTCTAGGTGGGCTTTAGCCTTCCTCGTCACATCCCTGCAGGCCCTGACAACACAAAAGGAGTTGGAGAGAAAAATATGTTTCCACAAAAATAAACCAAGTTACTCCAGAAAATTTCAATAAACCAGAAAAGGCACTTTAAACATATTATGATAAAACTTCATAGAATAATACTGATTATTTGAAAGCTGTATACTTCAGTACTCCCTCCAGCTGTCCTTACTGTAGGATGATCCACGCTTTTCCATGTCCTTCTCCATAAGCACAGGACCTTCAGCTAAATATATAGAAAGGACTATGCACAAATGAACACCTGTTTGAAGGAGACTGGGGTAATGAAGAATACCTATTTTTTATTTTTATTTTTTTTTTTTGGCATGTAGTAGGAAAAAAAAAAAAACAAACAAAAACAAACAAAAAACAGAAACAGTCTGCCTGAAAAAGACCTGCATCAAAAGAGCTTACATCTAAAGAGCAATAAAGCCAAAATTTATTTTTATGCCCTATGAAGTGTTACAAGGGAAAGAGCAGGTTCATCTGCCACCTGCAGAAGTGACGTATTTTCTATTTCAGAAGGCAACAGTGGTGAGAAGGTTGACGAAAAATGAACAGAGAGTTTGGATGACTCCCCAGGACTGTAAACACGATGCAAATAACAAACAAACAAGCAAAGAACCAACAACAAAACTACAATGCCTTCCACTTTCTTACCTTTAGTAAAGTGCTAGGAAGAGCAGCAGTCCCTTCTGGCCCAGGACTGTCTCCTACCTTCATCTCGACTTTGGCCTCTCTTTCCCTCTGAGTGTCTTAAAACAGCAGCTTCTCTTGAAATACAAAGCTTTTTCTTTTCCTCATCCTTCCTGAAGCTCTTCTTTCCTCCTAAAAATAATGTCCATCACAATCTGAGATATTCTTTAAAGAAACTTATACTCTCACTTTTTCTCAGAAGACTGAAAATCAGCAGATGTGAAATATGAAATAAATCTCAAAAGTAGAGGACATGATCAAACTTGGTAGGCCAGATTCTCAAGAAGCAGAAATTGATGCAGCCCTGCTGAGATCAATGAAACTAAGCCAATTTAAATTGACCATATGACCTTGGCCAAATAAACTGTTATTTTTTACTTCTGCTTTGGAATTATTCAAATACTTTTAGAGTTAAGATACACTATTTTTAAAAGATGTCAAATTTATCTACATCTCTTTCATTCCCTTCATCTAACTTTTCCCTAGGTATCTTATACCCCTTCTTTACCAAATATCCACATGACTTTTGCAATGGCTTTTTCGTAAGTTTCTCAGACACTGATACTGTTTAGTGAAACTCTAGGAGGTCCTTTTGAAGAAGTTACCATAGACCTATGTTGCCTTGTGGTTTTGGCACGTGTTTCTCAAGCCTGTCTCCCAGACATTGTTTTGTGGAGATAAGAAATGTGCAGACCTGAGCACATTCACAAGAGCTCTCATGCTGCAAGAGCTCTCATGCTGTAACTGCACACATTCAGATATGGGATTTCTCGTCTTTTATGTTAATATTCTTCACACTCCACTGGCTGGAGCTGTACTAGGCACTAGAGAACAATGTGCAACGGAGTGGCAGTGTATCACATTCTCCATGCAAAACATTTGTTTTGCATTTACAAAAAAAAAAAAAAAAAAAAAAAAAAGGGGGAGAGCTGTTAAATCTCTCTTCTCTTAAGTTTTATCCAGCTAGAAAATAATCCCCAGACTCAGGACAAGACTTTGGGAGCCATTAATAAAACACAAAAGGTGACAGGACTCTAAAGACAGCTTGGGTTTATAGATGACTATTGTGCAACAACAAGATTTAAAATGAGCTTAAACTTCAAAACATGTTTGGTGCTGTATATGTAAATGAGTAATAATTCTGAAGCTTTTCCAAGAAGTCGTGTTTAGGGCAATCAACTCTCCCAGCATCTGCTTCCCTTTCAAGACAGGTTGTTACAGGCCCCTCACAAATTTACTACTGAAACCAATGGTGTGAGCTCATCACCTCCTAACATCTCACCAGCTCCTGCTGGAAGTTGCAGGCATAAAATGCAAGACGTGTCTGCAATAGCAACCTGCTGGGCTGTTCTCAGCTGGAGCATTAGTCCTCCTCTGGATGCTGCTGTCCCACAGGACTGAACACAATCTGTTATTATTGTCATAATTGCCTGATAGATCTCACCTTCCAATGGACTAGCTATGTTACAGAAACCAGGTTCTGCATACTAGAATGGGACATTTGAAAACACAGGTGAGGTGAAGAAGACCCTGTAGAGATCACAATGAAGAAACTTAATCCCATACTGATTCAGATTCCTAAACCCTGTCTGTGTGTTTAAATGTTTTCTCCTATTGTTACCTAAGTCCATCAGAAAAGAAGAATAAAGTGTTTATTCTGACATTATAATAACTAGGCAACAAGGGGCACTTCACCCCTCATTCATATGCCAGCCACTACCACCTGTATGAAGAATGTGTTCCAAACAATCTGGTTAGAGTCTGCTTTTAATTATCCAGTAATTTATTTTGTAACGTAGCAGGCTGTGTTCTCTTAAACAGCCAATTTTTGCTCTGCAATAATTTGTTTGTATGATAAAAGATCTTCCATGTCAAAAAAATAAAAATAAAAATAAAGGAGGGGGTATGAAAATACTTAGAGCATGAATTTAAAAATAAAAAAGGAGAGTAATAAACACATTTCTCACAGCTTTGTCTTAGTAGTATATAGACACACTTTTTGGCTTGACACTTGCAGGCTGACAGCATCTGTGCCATATTTTCCTCTACAAGAAGCAAGAGGGGAGGTTGGAATTAATGTTTGTTTAGGTCTTTTTTTAAGCTAGTTTTATTTAGTACACTCCCAACAGGCATGCACAAACTGTAGTCTGTAAAAACCTTATTTTTCATCTGCTTTTCTAATGTAAATCCTGAAGGCGTGTAAGATTTGCCATCATTTAATGTCAGTAGACCAGGATGCTGTGTGTGGTGTTCCTCTGTTTGGCAGTAACAAAGGTATCTAGCTCTAACTACAGGCAAAACAAGGAGGTTTTAGAGATGGGCTCTGTACTTGCACCAGTCTGTATCAGATTGCATTTTCAAAGAATCTAGCATTTTGTTTACCATGACTTTTATTAAAGGTTGCTCTTTTATTGCCTCTGCGTAACAGGGCAATATTCTCAGGGTAATCTTGTGGGATAGCAAGACAGCTGGCTTCCTCCCAGCCGTACTGTTCATGTGCCTGGGTATGAATATGTGGGTTTTTTTTTGGCTTTATAAAAGCCATCACAGTTTTAACCTTTACAGTGAAAGTCCAGCTGGTTTCTTGTCTCTCTTGCTCCTGCTACAAGCTGTATTCTGCTCCTTACCTTTGAAGGTGGAGATGTTTCCAAGACATTCTATATGGCTGGGGATTTTATGTGTACAAGATATACATCTCCCCAAAGCTAATAACAACAAAGTCCACCAATGTGGTGTCCAGCTTAATTCCACTTGCTTTACAGTCCTTTTTTGCTTATTTTTTGACTTTTCCACCTGATATCATTTATGCCTGGATTCTGATATCCTGGATGTCTGATCGGCCCTTGCCTTCATGCACTGGTGTGTGCCACCCCTGGAGTAAAGATCTCACAGGACAGCTCTTCTTCCTTAACACGCTCTTTTCACTATAAGTCCTCTAAGTAATCCCGTGAAATTACTCACTTTGATATCCTCTAATTGAACACTCAGGCAATATTCCACTTCCAGGAAATTTCCCATCAAAATCAAAAGAACTGTTTTTATTCCTTTCTCTCTTCTGTGGAAGAGTAGCAAAGAGATGAACGCAGACTAATTCATTTTGCTGCCTTTGTTCACCACTCCCTGTTAAACACATAGAAGACCCTGGAGACCAAAGGGAAGAATCTGAGAGCAACAGAAACTACCAAAGATGATTACAGCTAAGAGTTCAAACACACCTTTTTTCACCTCCTGTTCTTTCACTCTACCAGCCCTAGATGGGTTTCCTACAGAAATTAGGGCTATGGATGGGTGCCTGACAACCTCTGCAACCACCCTCATTTTAAGGTTGAGAGCAGAGCCTCAAGCTGATCAGCCCCATCATAAAACAAGGCAGGGGTGAGCAACACACAACCTCTGTAAAAAGAACCACGGGAAGAACACGATAAAGCAAGATCCAAGTGTTGGGAAGAGTTTATAAACATGCTAATAGCAAACAAAGCTTTTGCAATGCTTATCTCACATCTAACAACTTTGGAAGAAACCCTCAAGAAACCACTGTTTATTGAATATTTCAGTTGTTTGTAGTACAGTCTGTACCTGTCTCTAACTGCAGGCTCCGAGGGATGTGTAGCAGCTTTGTTCTGCTTGCAGAGCAATAAGCACTGCACAAAACCTCTGGTGATAGTTCTCCATCTGGGATGCAACTCAAACAACCCCTGCTTGTTTTGATAGGGCAAAAATTAAGTTCATCACCCTGGTTACAAGTGAAACCTAGGCAAGTTTCAAATGAAGTTGCAGTGGCATAGCATATAATTGCCTACTACAGGTGTGAAAGCACAGAGCAAGGACAGAAGTCAGAGCTTTCTTTCAGAAGGAGGGCTTTCCTTTCATGCCTGGGTATCATTCTAAGCAGCGAGACAACCACAAAAACCTGCGGAAATGGATGTGTATGTAATGCTTATCCAACCGATTAACTTGTTTGTCAGCCATTTCCTGCATGCCACACTAATTCAAGCGCTGAAAAAGCATCCTGGAAACTGATGCATGTACAGTATGTGGTCTCTTAATTGGTTGTTAAGGTTAGAAGAATAGTGATTAAGGAACAGGTAAAAAATTTGTTGTTACCATGAGCAGTTTCAACCTTCAGGCAGCTTCAGAGTACAGACTCCAACTACACATGTATTTACAGTCTATTACAGCAAACTTCCACAAGAAGGGGCCAGAAAAATAAATAAATCCTGTAAAGCAGCTTTTGTGCCAACAGCGACAAACTGCTTAGCATTTCCCACTGCTGAGGCTAAGTGCTGGGGCATGTCAGAGCAGAACAAGGAATGTTAGAAGGAGGCAGAAATCCATCAAGCCTCTTTGTTTTTCTAATTTTGGGAACCAGCAGGCAAATCTTGGAGGACAGAAGGCTGTTTGGGATGACCTGATGTCCACAAGACACTAAATCTGGAAACAGAAGCCTTCGGGGCAGCGTGGCTGATGTTGGGAAGACTCCCTTGGGTCTGCAGGCAGAAGTCCCCAGTGCTGTGCTGCTGGTGACCTCACACCAGTGCTGCTACATGTTGTGCAGCCAGAACTGGTGTTTTTATTACAAATGTAAGCTCAGACCAAGCTGCAAAGGTAGTGGTCAGTTAGGTCCACTCCTTGAAGGGTGTTACAGAACTATTCCCCATGCAACATGAAGCATACCACTGACAACAGAAGCTAAGGAGTACACTGACATGTGCCTACATTGGTGGGACATTTCGCTATCATGCCTCTTAGTGTACCTCTACCTGTCATCCCATCAGTTGCATAAATCTAACTTCACAGTAATTAAAAGCAGGAGACCTTGCTTTACATTCTCCAGGTTGCATTACACAATAATTTCTGCACTCAGGATCAAGAGCAGCTACAAAATATAGCTGTGGTCAAATAATCAGAGTGGGGCTAAGGAGGAACATATCACTCATCAGAGGAGGAAAGTGCAGCTTGTTTTACCCAGCCCTTGTTGTAAAAAAAAAAAAAAAAAAAAAAAAAAAAAAAAAAAAAGTAATTGCAATTCTAGCATTTAATGCAAAACATTTGTCTTTCCTGGCAGCTAATCCCTGCCAGATGGAGACACAAGTTTGTAGTTCCTTCTAGATAGGCAGCTTAGTGCATTAGTGCTTCTTCATCGTGTTGTTTATTTGGGTGGTAATATCAAATGCAGAGTGCATGCGTTAAGTGTCTATAGGACAGAATCAGTGAACAGTAAAGCAGCTGGATAACGTTACAGTCACTACCTTCTTTTACTACATATTGTGTATATATATAATGATATACACATACACCTCATTGTCAGGGCTTCTGCTTCCCCCAGTGACTATACAATTGTTTCTCACCGCCTCCTTTTCACGTGGTCAGATATTTTCCTGAATCTTGTAGAACTTGAAAGCAGTCAGACCTCCACCTTTCATTAAGATGCAGGTCTGGTGACGAGCACATAGAATAGTTATTAGCCTCTTCAGAGCGCTTCATCCCTCTTAAGAGCTGATTAGCCACTTTGTACAACTGAAGAAATCCTATTGTTTTAAATAATCGGTACTTAGAATACTTCTTTTGTGCTATGGTGTAGTGGGTTTACGTGGCAAGGTTTGGTAGCAGGGGGCCATAGGGGTGGTTTCTGTGAGAAAGATCTAGAAGCCGCCCCATGTTTGGGAAGGGCCCCGTTGTTTTCCAGATCTGAGCCAATAAGCGATGTTGTTTTGCGCCTCTGTGAGAGCATATTTAAGACAGGGAAAAAAACGCTGCGCCACACAGCAGCCGGGAGAGTCAAGGGAGTGAGAAACAGCCTTGCAGGTGCCAAGGTCAGTGTAGAAGGAGGGGGAGAGGTGCTCCAGGCGCCGGAGCAGAAGTCCCCTGCGGCCTGTGGTGAGGACCATGGTGAAGCAGGATGTCCCCCTGCAGCCCATGGAGTACCACGGTGGAGCAGGGTTTCACGCTGCAGCCTGTGGAGGAGACCACGGTGGAGCAGGTGGCCCTGCACCGACGGAGGCTGCCGCCTGTGGAAGACCCCTGCCGGAGCAGATTCCGGGCCGGACCTGTAGCCCGTGGAGAGGAGACCACGCAGGAGCAGGTGATCTGGCAGGAGCTGCTGCCCGTAGGGGAGCCAGGTTGGAGCAGTTTTCTCCTGAGGGATGGACCCCGTGGTACGGACCCATATCTGGAGCAGTTCTGGAAGAGCTGCTGCCTGTGGGAAGCCCACGCCGGATCAGTTCGTCAAGGACTGCATCCCGTGGGTGGGACCCCACAGCACAGGGGACGAGAGTGACCGAGAAGGAGCGGCAGAGAAGAAGTGCTGTAGACTGACCATAACCCCCATTCCCCCGTTCCCCTGTGCCGCTCGGGGGGAGGAGGTGGAAGAGGGTGGATGGGGGGGGAGGTGCTTTTGGTTTCTTTCCTTTGTTTCTCACTTCTCTAGCTTGTTAATAATGAGCAATAAATCTTACTATCTGTCTTCTTATGCTGAGTCTGGTTTGCCCGTTACACTAATTATTGCGTGATTTTCTCGTCCTTATCTCAATCCTTGAGCCCCTTTCACATATTTTCTCCCCATTCCTCTTTGAGGAGGGGGAGTGAGAGAGCGGCTGTGGTGGAGCTCGGCTGCCCACTCGAGCGGAACCACGACATATGGTGAAGGATTTTTCTTGTCCTAGCAGTACAATCTGGTCTTCTTTAGCTTTGTATGGTGTCCCCACGACAAAGGAGATCTCAGAAACAAAGAGAGCCTGTTGGTGGCTATGCTTCTGATGATCTACACTCAGCCCTGCAGGGACACCCTGGTCTGCTCCACACTGAGGTGTGCTTTGCCTTTCACATAGCACACAGATAAAGACTCTAAGAATTAAGGTTTATCATAAATCTGAGTTACAAGCCTCCATGTGTCCCACTGAGTTCCACAAAGGCATCTGTAAGTAGTGTTTTTCTTGAGATTACTCTAGCGTTGTGAGTTTAAGCAGATCATGCAAGGGAATTAGTAAACATGAAGACAAAAATATTTAAAAAGAAACCCTGAAAACACTGCTGCTGGATAGCATCAAAAAAATCAGGAGGAGCTTAAAAATCTTTGCCTTGCTACTAGAAAATACTCTTCAGTGTCACAAAAGAATAAATGTCAGAATAAGTCTAGATTCAGCTCCTCTTCAGCTGATTACACAGTTGATTTTGTCACATTTTACTGGCCATGTACAAGACATAGAAAGGCAGCTGAGGACAATCCCGCTGTCCCCATGAGACTGAAATCCCCTCCATCAGGATCTGTTGTGCTTTTAGTAAACCCAAAAGTAAAAAAATTGTATCCAAAGAGCGAAAAAATAAATAAATAAATAAATAAATTTGGAAAGAGGCAGCAGCTCCTCTCACAACTCTGCCTTCTTATTAGTAGTTGAATGGGTTTGCCTATTTGTCATTGCAACCGGGTCCAATAATTATCGGTTTCTTGTCTCTCTGCTATTGATCTTGTCACTGTGTCGTGTTGTTTTTTTTTTTTTTTTTTTGGTTTGGTTTTGGAGGTGTGAGGGGGGTGGCATTGGAGCTATATGTATGTTTTACTTCAACAGCCCAGGCTGTTTTCTTGTTTTAATAAATCCCACCATGCCTAGAGCACTTTTCAAACACATCATGCAGCAACATAAATCTTGACCAGAAAAAGCCATGTATGTTGTACCATGTGCCTCATACCCTGTCTGCACTAGTCCTCCCAGAGCGTTTCATTACCTGGCCCTGAGCAGCTTCTTTGTACATAGGTGGTTCGTTGGCTTAATGCTGACTTCCACCACAGCTTTACCTTTACTTACAAGGTTACCATGGAAACTTCTACGCCTGAGAAACTGGGAAGACCCAGCTGTAGCTCTGGAAAATACATAAATCAAAAAACTGGGAGATAAGTCATAAATTTAAGCTGGGAGCCCTGTACCAAACAAGAGATTCAGATGTGTATCTTTTCATCAAAGCTGTACCTTAATGCATGTCAGAGGTCAAGAAGAAGTCTTACCCGGGCAGAAGCCATGAGAGCACACAGTTGTTCAGGGGAAGATGATCTGAAATCTAGGCAGTGTGAGGAAATGTAATCTTCTGCATGAAAACGTTTGATTACTAACATCATCCTGGAGGCTAACAAACACACAGCTTTCCACAACTTGTCCCAGGCAATATTTTTCACTTTTTTAGCCTTGAGATTGCAATCACTCTCCCTCCTTTCCTAGTAGCATAAATGAATTTTAACCAATATCTCATAAGGGAATAACTCTCCTTTATCTCCCCACTATCCAGGCCACACAGTCTCTCTTCCATGCAGTCCAATAAATCAGAATTTGATTTGCTAGGTTGATCTAATATACACACTATGTGGTATTGTTGTTTTGTTTTTTTTTGTTTGTTTGTTTGTTTTTTCCTACAAGTGAGAGGTGCACTGCATACAGAGAAGGTAATTCTGGGCCATGTAAACTGCATAGCTGTCAGATACAAGCAGCAAAAGTGTAACCCATACTCTATGCATCACAGACAAAATGCAGGGGGAAAAAGTGGGTTTCAGTTTTTTCCCTACCTGTTGTTTTACCGTTCTCCTCTGATACATTTCATTTATTCTGCTTAATAAATATGGTGTAATACTTACCAATGTCATCTTGATGAAGCCACTATTTGTAAAAGAATTAAACTACTTAAAAAAATAATCTGCTTGCTGAGGAAAACACCCTTATTTTCTTCTCTCTCCTTTGCACACCTGACTCTTGGTTACAACATCTCCAGCAGCTTTGTTACCAGCTGGCTGTGCTCACATCATCTGTGCTGAGCAAGCCTTGAAGGCAAAGTTGAGGACTGTGCCCCCCCTTTCCCCTGAGGACTCACACCAACCTGCTAAATAAATTGATCCCACTCCTCAGTGACCTTCCGGGAGGGCATAGTTGTAGTCTAGTGCTCCCTTCTTACAATAAGCACTTCTTTTGTCAAGGGTAAGGCACCATGCAACCTTGCTTTCACTGGTGTCTCAGGAGACTGGAGGTTAAAAACCATGCCATTTGCAATTACCCTTTATAGGACACGACAGACACAGCTCGTGCTTAGACAAATAGAAAGCAATCGTTTCTTTTACTAACTAGGTCCTTTGATCACTTTATTGCCTAAGAAGTTGTTATTATTTTATCAGCCTTCCTAAATCCTTTCTTGTGGTGAAGCTTTATTTTTCACTACTATCTGTCTGAAAAGTCCCTGTCTTTGCAAAAACTTCTCTCCTTCCTCTGAGTTGTTCATGATGTTGAGGTTTCGTGGAAGTATTGGAGTTTTCATTAGTCAGGTATTTGTGCAGCAAAGCTCCTATTTGACTCTATGCACAAAAGAGCAAGAAGCAGAAATTCTGTGCAAAAGAACAAAGTGATACCTGTAAATATGTCAAAAGCAGCAGCTCAAAGGGATTCACATCACCAGAAAAGCCAGTTTGCAGAAATCATTCTGCCAGAATAGATATGAAGATGGGGATATTAAGATAAGGCCAATCAGAGAAAGCAGTGAAATAACTTTGCTAAAATTAAGTTCTAAATACTAAAAACTTTTAGTAGTATAATGTATATTGTATAATATATATATATAATGTATTGTATAATACATTATATATTATATTATATATATTATATAATACATTATATATTGTATATTATATATATAATGTATAACTGGAGCTTTTTTTTACCCAAAGAGAAGAAATCTCTCCTTCCTTCCTCAAGTAGTGTAAACTAGCTGCAACACAGCGTGAGACCAGGCACTGCTCTACACAAGAGGCACCTGCATTTCCCCATTTAATATTCACTCACTCACATTTCAGCCACTCCTTCTTCCTAAAAAAAAAGCCTTAGGAAATTGAAGTAGATCAATATAAGACTAAATTTCTACCTAAGTTACTGAATCACATTTTACAGGATATTCCAATAGACTATGGGGAGGTAGGTGTGCATAATCATTTTTGTGCTATGGAAAGGGTATTTTGGACAATTTAGGCAGAGGTTGTCACAGAAGGATCTTTATGTCGGTCAGATGCAAAGTTGGAGCACAATGGGGATCTGGGGTCTTTGGCAGATCCTCAGAGAACCCTTCATGTCAACACGAATTAGCATGCCCTGAGGCTGCTTTAATTTGTACCAAGGGTTAAATCAGTCTCTGGGTTGCATAGAAGACAAAAAGCAGGCTGGAGTCTCCTTGGTTGCCCAGTATCAGCTTCTAATGGTCAAAAGACTGCTTGTTAAGCATACTGGAAGGGAGTGTAGCCAGAAAGGGAAAAGGATCGCTACATAAGTAAATGACACTGGATAATCTTATTCATTTATTCTCACAAAGAAAGCTTGCAAATATGTTAAAAGTCCAAATACTGCTGAAAATGTAGATAACACTAAAGAGTTGACACTTGTGAAAGGGATGATGGCAAATACAGCAAATAGCAACAGTTCTGCAAGAATAAAATACCACTTTGAGGAACACTTAAAATAAGAAAAAACAAATCTTCGAAGAAGAGCCACTGTGCACTGAAGCTGCTAATTGCAAAGATTTCTATTTAAATATATATTTCTTCACAGCTTCCAGGAGATGAGAAATGTGCTTCATTTTCTTTCAGCCTCCTTGACATTTTCTGGTACTGTTCTTGTGTTATCTACATTATTTTAAAACTTTTCAGCAACAGGAATGATATTTACATGCAGGTTTGCTTCAGATACAATTGTCTACTTACAATAGTATTTGAGTAGCTTAAAATTTATTTTAGATCTGGTAGTAATATACAATTTCTTTACTACATTATTGCTTTTATAGTGTTTTAAATGGTACATGACTGTCTATTTTTTAGTCTTGGAGTCAGCCATGACAGATGCACACTGTTTAAACTGTGTTATGCATTGGTAAACAGGTTTGGCTGGAAAGTTTGGACTAGGAAGACAAAATTTGTGTTTGACCTATCCTAAATGCTCTGCCTTGGGGACAAAGCAGAAAATTCTGGAGCCACAAAACAGAGACGGTCCTTGAAAGTGGTCACAGAAATCAGAAAGTTTGATACACAGATAAAGATTGGAAGAATTGGGAGAATACAAGATTACATTTTTGGCCACGTGGTAGTGAGATGAATATAGCAATGAGCAAAAGTTCTTCTGACTCTAAAGCAAAGAAATGGAAAACACTCATATTGTATGGCAAATAACCTAAAGATATTGCAACGCAGAACTTAATCACATCCTCTACAACATTATCTGTGTTTGAACTTCTGAATCTGAAAACTGCTTCTTTGTACCCCTGATAAAAATCAACAAGAGCATTGAAAGATATCTCAGCAGTCCAATAATGAGAGTTCTTCGAATATTATTGCCCCAACCCAGGCACAGCACCTTCAGTTGGACTTGTTGAACCTCATTAGGTTCAACCCCAATTCTCAAGCTTGTCCAGGTCCCTTTGGATGTCATCCCTTCCTTCTGTTGTATCAACTGCACTGCTCAGCTTGGTGTCATCTGCAAACTTGCTGAGGGTGCACTCGATCCCACTGTCTGTGTCACTGATAAAGATATTAAACAGCACCAGTACCATGACAGCCACCTGAGGGACTCCACTCATCACCAGCCTCCACTTGGACATAGAACCATTGACCACTACTCTCTGGGTACAACCTTCAAGCCAACTCCTTATCCACTGAATGGTCCATGCTCCCCCAGCCTCCATTTGTAGGTTCAGGGAAATGAAAGACCTGGTAAGCCTGACTGGCAGTGAAAACTGAGGCAAAGAAGTTGTTGAGTACCTCAGCCTTCTCCATGTCTGTCGTTACCAGTTCACTCTTATGATCAGAGAAGGAATACTTGCCTTGACCTTTCTTTTCTGAGCAATGTACCTATAAAATCCCCACTGTTATTCTTTGCATCCCTTGCCAAGCTCAGTTCCATATATGCCTTGGCTTTCCTTATCCCATCCCCGCACATCTGGACTGCATCCCTGTGCTCTTCCCAGGCAATATGTCCCTGCTTCCACTGCCTGTGCACTTTCTTCTTGCTCCACAGTTTGACCAGCAGGCCCTTGCTCAGCCATCCTAGTTATCTGCCCTCCCTACCTGCTTTATTACACAGGGGGATGGAGAGTTCTTGCACTCTAAGGAAAATATCCTTAAAGAGCTGCCAGCTCTACTCAACTCCTTTGTCCTTAAGGATGGTGTTCCATGGGATCTCATCTACAGCTTGAAGTTCACTCTTTGGGAGTTCAGGGTCCTGACTTTGCTCTTTGCCAGGCCCATATTCCTCCAGATCAAAAACTCAACCAGGGCCTGGTCACTGCAGCCCATACAGCCTCCAGTCTTGACCTCCTTAATGAGCTCTTCCATCTTGGTGATCACCAGATCCGCTAACACCTCTCATCTGGTTGGTTTGTCAAATACCTGGACCAGGAAGTTATCTTCAACATACTCTAGGTATCTCCTGGATTGCTTACAGCCTGTTGTGTAGTTTTCCCAGCAGACATCCAGGTGGTTGAAGTCCCCCATCAGGATGAGAGCATGTGAGCATGACACTTGTAGCTGGAGCAAGAATGCTTCATCCACAGGTTCCCCTTGATCAGACACCCTGTAGCAGACCCCAACCACAAGTTGTCCTTTATTGATGTAGTCTTCAATTCTCACCCACAAGCTCTTAACCTGTCCATGGCTGTTTCTCAGAGACCATTCTTCCCAATCAATCCCTTCCCTAAAGTAGAGTGCAACACCCTCTCCCTTTCTTCTCTGTCTATCCATTCTGAAGAGTTTGTAACCCTCTACTCCAATATTCCAGTTATGTGATCCATCCCACTACATTTCCACAACAGCGATCAGGTCATATCTGTCTAATTGCACCATGGTTTCCAATTCCTCTTGCTTGTTTCCCATGCTGCATGCATTGGCGTAGAGGCAATTCAGTTCGGCAATTGGTCATTTCATGTTTCCAGAACCACTTCTAATTGCATTGGGACAGCTCACAAGTATTTCCCTGCCATTAGAGTGACAGTGTTCTCAGGTACATTTTCTTCACTCAGAGGTTTATCTCCTTTTCCCACTGCATCTAGTTTAGAGCCGTCTTGACAAGCTCAGCCAGCTTACTGCCCAGAATACTTTTGCCCCACCTGGTCAGCTGCACCGCATCTGGCATCATCATGCCCAGTCCCTCAAAGGCATGTCCAAGGTCATAGAACCCAAAACTTCGGGAATGGCACCAGACTTAAAGGCAATCATTCATTCGGTCCATTTGTCTACTTCTTCCTGGGTTCCAGTCACCAAATGGGAAGACAGAGGAGAACACTACTTGTGTTCCCAATCCCTTCAACATCTTTCCAAGGGTCATAACAAATCCTTTTTGATAGTTCAGAGTTCCCATGTTACAGTATCATTTGATCCTACTTGAAAAAGTAGGAAAGGGTGATAGGAAGGGTCTTTGGGACCCACCAGACTCAGTAGCCTCTTTGTAATATCACAAATATGGGCTCCAGGCAGGCAGCAAACCTCTCTGGAAAGATTATCCAGATGGCAAATGGGAGCCTCGGTGACTCTCAGAGAAATGTCTCCAATCACTAGCACCCTTTGTGCCTTCTTTGTAGCACGGCTTTTGATGCAGTTTGGAGACTGAGCCAAGTTGGTGTGGTCAGCCTTTCTGAGTTCTTTGTGGTTGGTCTTTCTTAGGTTTTTACTAGTTCTCCCAGCATCTCCTCTTTCTTGTCCTAGAACCTCGTGTCTATTGTGCACAAAATGACACAACAATTACCTGCCTTGCTCAACCTCCCTGCTCAAAATGCTGCTCCACGCCGTGACTGATGCCATATGCCCAGTTTGCCCACCCTGTTCACCTTGCTTCTGGTTGCTCACACACCCTAGAGGCTTCTGCTGACCCTGGGTGCATCCCTGCATCCACTGTCATAGCTCTGGCTGATCTGTCAGAGGTGTCAGGCATTTCCTAGACCAGAGTGCTGACTTTTGAAATGTCATTAAAAACCTCCCAAATGGTGCCATTTTGGGTGGCACACAGTAAGAGCATGAGTATACCTGGAGCTCTGAAAGCAGAAGTAATACGTTTAGAGAAAGGCATTAACAAAGAGCGGAGGGTGGTTTCCCTGGCCCTGCAAAAATGCAGCTACAGGCATGACACACCCTTGATTTGTCTGCTTCACACAGGGAGGTTTAGCTGGTACAACTGTATTTGCATCATCCCTTCTGTTCAAATGGACTAAGAGGGAACAGAAACACAATCTCAACCATGCAAATTAATGACCTCCCACCCATTAAGATGATTCAACATCCCATCTAATGTCTATTGGCACTTGATTTTTTAATATGCATAATTCTGTGGTCAAGTTACAAGGTCAGAAGGTTGAAGGTTACGCTACAGTCAAGGAAAGAAATCCTGTGTCTCGGCAGAACAGACATGATCCATTTTTGCATGACTGGGGACAGAGTTTTGCTGACCCAGGTTCCCAAAGAAGTGGCTCCATGACCCCCCAAGGACTCGTTGAAAGCCCACCTTCTTTTATAATCTGACCTGTGGAGAATCAGAAGTAAATGGAAAGCAAAGCACCATTCACTATCAAAAGTCAATATACGTTAGAATAGTTGCTGCAAGAATTGTTTCCATAGAATTATACTGGAGTATTATTTCCTATAAGGTTTCCCTGTAAAAGGAAAAAAAATGAGAATATTGTAAAGTCATATGTATTCCAACCCACCACCCCACCCCCCATGTCTTTTCTTGCAGAGGTACAACTGAATGCAGACATTGTTCCAGTTGCTGCCACCTAAAGATTTATTGGTTCTCCTTTTGGCAAATGGATCCCCCCAGTCTCTCTCTAGTGCGCCTGGGCAGGCATTTAAACAAACAAGATCCTAAATAATAGACTCTTAGAGGAGCATCCTGGATAATAAACATTATATCAAATTATGAGGTCAGAAGTATCCAATTCAGTGACAGACAGCCTCTAGTTACAGAGACTGTCATCTGTGCTACATTGGAATTTCCTCAATTACTTTCCTCAATAATTTACATTTAATCGATACAAAGAAAAATACTACCACAAAAGCTGGCAGTGGCATTAGGTCATCTAGTAATTTGCAGACAACAGCAAAAGTATATTGATAAAGTGATGGCTGCTTCTGAACAGGACTTGCATAACTAACTGCTGAGGGACAAAATCTCTGTGGAGAAACAGCCATGACATTGTAATTAATACTAACACTAGGTTACGACAATTGCACGGTGTTTCATTGGAACATTCAATTTCTGCATTTTATGTCTTAAGAGGAAAAGTTCTTTAGCTTCTGGGAGGAAAATCTCTTTAAAATGATTGAGAAGGGCAGGACCTAATTTTGTTTTTTCATTTTGTTTTCCCCTTCTTGTTTTTTTTTTTTTTTTTTTTTTTTTTTCCTACTCCCTTATTAAAGCCATCAGTACACGCAATAATGGACTAAATCAAATCTGTGGGTACTATCAAAGAGGAAAAGGGGACTAAAAATCAAGGGACAAGTGATTTCAGAGTACACCTGTGCTTCCACAATTGTGATCATCTCATTAAATTGCAGGTTTGTTTGCTTTCTTGTTTGTTTTTCCATGTCAAAACAGCCAGAGAGCTTTGGATTACATCCTTACAATTCCATAGGCAACTAAGTAGAAAGCATTTATAATTCTGAAAATAAGTTTCAGTAGTATATTTTACAATATTCTTAATGAGTACTTTGTCAGGATTCATGCCGTCTGAATTTTATAGAGTTAGTGAAAGGGACATCTCACTGTCATTATCAGAGACACAGGATACCTTGCCTTTCTTGTTTCCATCAGACCTTAGCCAATTTTTTTCCACAGGCATCTGTTTCCAGTCATTCCCACATGTCTTTAATCAGCAAAACACTCACCATTAAAACAATGCATTGAAACTGTGGTGTGTGCTCTTTCTGCAAAATAATCTGGCCTCATATCAAGCTTCTTCCCAAAGAGGTTTCAGCTCAGCTGCATTCTGAACAGACCTTCTTCTCCTCAGAAACTTTTTGTGCAATCTCACCCATACTACCAGTCCTGTAAAATTTTTAAGGAGACGGTATTTAGGAGACAAGCTTCTCATGTCAGCCATTTTTAATAAATTTTCTTTTATTATTTTTCTTAGGGGTTTGCATTCCAGCAGTTAAGATTTTTTTTTGCTTCCCATTTTCCATACATCTATCTTTTCGGTTTATGTCTATATCTATATTATTGATCCATCACTGCCTTGCTTTGGGTGGCTGGAATTGACCTTTGTGCTGGTAGCTGACCTGGGCAGTGACCTGGCTATGGGAAATGAAATTGGATTAAAACCTGGAGAAGCATTTTATTAAAAATTCTTCTCTTCTTCTTCCCCCCTTCCCTCTCCCTCTTCTTTCCTCCTCCCCCCATCCTTTCCTCACCAAAGCCTGCTTGCCTCCCTTCTTCCATTTTCTCTCCCTCCCTCCCTCCCTCCCTCCCTCCCTCCCTCCCTCCCTTCCTTCCTTCCTTCCTTCCTTCCTTCCTTCCTTCCTTCCTTCCTTCCTTCCTTCCTTCCTTCCTTCCTTCCTTCCTTCCTTCCTTCCTTCCTTCCTTCCTTCCTTCCTTCCTTCCATTCATCTCTCTTCTCCTCCTGCCCTCCTCCTCTCCTCCCTTCTTCCCCTCCTTCCTTCCTCACTCTCTCTCTTTCTTTCCCTCTGCTACCTCTGTCTTTATCTACATCTACCTTTCTTCATCTCTCTCTTTTCTACAGATCCAGCAAGCTTGTCTTTACCTTACATTTTAGGACAATGCCTGTGTCTTGAAAAAACAGACTTCTTTTTTTTTTTTAAATCATCATAACAGAAATAATATTTTTCATAACACACATATATATGTGTGTGTTATAACATGTATGACATAACATTCATACATGTATGTGACTACATATATCATGTTACCGTCTGCTTTAGAGAGGAAGGACAGCCCAATGCATTGCTCCTGGCTGACGCTGGGGAAGGTGTGTTGCTTTGCTGCAGACATCCTCAGCTACCTGTCCCTGGGGACACAGGTCTGGAGGGCACTGACATCTGAGCCTGCTGATTTCTGCCCCAAGCCCTTCTCCCCCACTGACCCCACCAGCCATGGTACTGGGGGCATTGCCACCCATGCGCGCCCTTGGGAGCATCCTTCAGGAGCATGGATCAGCACTGGGAAATCCTGCCGCAGCTTCCCCCGGACCAGGCTGTGAGTGAAGGGGCCACACAGCTGCCTGCATCCCTCCTGGCTGCTCTGATGTGAGGATGGTGTCACAACTCCATGCTACAAAAAGCAGGGTGTAACCTCAGCAATCCCTCCTTAATTAGATTTTTTCCCCCCCCCTCTGCATTTCTTTTTTAACATGCAGTTCCCAGATTCCTTCACAGTCAGACATCCCTTTCATTCCTTCTGGAAAGCAATATATATAGCGCAGGGCTATAAATAAGACTAGCAATGTCATGGTAACCATGGCAACCCATAGGCTTCAAACACTGATGTGTGTGAGATTTATAGGAGGCTGCCCTTGCGTTTACACTCAGATGATCTGTCCTTTTTAAAATTACACTTCTTGGAATTCAGATTTCTCACCTGACACAAAAATTGTGTATGCAGTGCTTTGTTTTGTTTTGTTTTTCTTAATTTATTTAGTGAAGCAAGGAACTGGAGATTTATATCTAATTTATAATTTAGAATAAATGGTTGTGGAAAAGAATGCCTGAAAATGGACACCTTCTCTGCATGCTGATTGAGATAATATTTCAAAAAAACTTTTTCCTTTAAGATAAAGGGAGCAGCCATTTTTGCCCACCATCCATTGTAACTGCTATGCCTCATCTTTCATTTTGAGGGATAACCTAATTTGCTGTGAGGATTAAACTGAGGCATTCTGATCTTTTATGCTGGGCAGAAAATCAAATATTCAATTTCTTAAAAATTAACACAGCAACCGAAATTCAAAGACTTAACTGTGATCCATAAACAGTCTTACAGTAAAAGGGTGTCACTCAGCTCCTCAGGAGAAGTTATAAATCATGAAACTTGATGCAGAGGAGGTTAGGTACTTTTGCAGTCCTGCAGAGCACAAATATCAATGCCCAAATGGATGCTCTCTGTTGGCAGCAGCCAGGCACTGTGTTACAGGGGGAGTAAGCAAGGGTCTTCTGCAACTGTCATGTAATAGCAAGCTACCTCTGCTGGTAGTATACACCAAACAGCCCTGTGGAAACACTGGTTACAAAGCAGTCTATCCCTCGAGGTGTGCAGTGCTATGCTGTGCTTGGAAGTAAAGCTGGGAATTGGCCCAGCTTTCAGTCTGATTAGTGAGGACAATAGTAATTGTAGCATGGGACCTGAAGCTCTTCAGGGTAAGGGTAGATATTCATACGTAAATAAAATGATCAGTGAAGTTCATTGAGCATTGACAAATCACACTGCTGGAAAACCTCTGGGAAAAGCCAGATGTCCCCATCCATAGAACTCCCATATAAGAGAGAAGTGTGAAAGCCTTTGTGCCCCACAGAGGTAGTTACGGGCTCATCTAGAGCAGGGAAAGTGGAAGCACAAAGCCAAATAAAAAAATGAAAAGATTTCACCATCCTGAGGATCATTCAGCTTGAACAGTTTAGAAGACGTGTCCTGCAACATGGGGTGGCTGTCTGCAGAAGGGCTTGGGAGCAGCATCTTGGAAAAAAGTAATGCATCCATCTCTGGTGGTTTCGGGGTTTCTGGCCACCAATTGGAGGTGGGTTTGGGGAATGAAACAACAATGTGCAGTGTATAGATGCTTTGTCTGTTTTTAAAAATGACTTTGCAGAAAAAGGAAATTTCTGTGAAATGCTGATTCCTTTCAATCTACATGTCAGTAGAAGCGACTGAAAGGTGACCCTAACTCCAGTGGACTTCAGAAAGCCCTTCTGCAGTGATGTGATAGGTAGTTTGGAGTCAGTCCTGAGCCTCTGTACTGTTTTTCTACTATAAGGCCACATTGTCACCATTTTTTTTTTTTTTTTTTGTGTGTGATTGGAAATAAATGCAGGCCAATTAGAAAATGTTGATTGCACATAAGTGATTTAGCATGTCTGTGTGTGAAATGTGCAGCACTGGGGGGAAGAAATATGAGTCAGACCACTTCATTCCACTCGTTCTATTCTTGCCAAAGGTCTGACTTGCCAAAGGTATGTGCAAACACAATGCAGAAATGTTTGTCTCATCCAGCAGCACACAAGGCATGCTTGCTGCCTCTAACAAAGCCGTTGCTTTTGCCATTTTTGCTGCCTTAGCATGAGGCAGGCTCAGCAGTGCCCACCTCAGGCACCTGCACTCCATCTGCCAGCAGTGAGCACTTGAGCTGACAGAAGTGCCACCGGTGAGATTCACAGCGCAAAGCGAGACACCTGCTTTATCAGCGTAGTGACCCATGGCAATAGCCATAGATTTTCAGTGAGAGTGCACTGGGGTGTTAAAATGGCTGCGCTCCCCTTTGCAGGCAAGGGCACAGAAAGGTGGCAAGGACACAGCAGATCAATAGGGGTTTTAAGGCTGCACTGTGCAGATGGTAAGCCTTGATCTCGCAAGCAGCCACGGGGTAGCATTACATGCATCCATTTTCCCATTCACTCCAGTGGGATTTCTGAGGCAAGGAAGGCTCTTTGTCTGCAGTATCAGCCCCTGTGTTTGCTGGTCAAGAATTCAGAGCCTCTTGCTGGGTTTAGACTTAAAACATCAATAAAATATATCCTTAATTACCTTATTTGACAGATAGCCATCAAACCTGTTGCTAGCACTGAACTGTCAGACTCACATTTGTTTTTTCATTCTGATGCAAGTAACGCTTCCCCAAATTGGTGAAGTTTGTTATCTATGAGAAAATGCTAGTAAGTCCTTGAATTTTATAACACAGATTTTGCCAGAATAACCTGTCTGCTAGAGTGGTAATGCCATCATTCGTTTTGAATCCTGCTTCCAGACAAAAGCAGAGAGCTGTTTTGTGCTGCAAGCAGCCTCTGGACAAAGATGGACACAATCATTTCCAAGTGACTTCAGGCAGCCACTTTCCCTTTCTCTTTTCTTAAGTAACAAACCAGGTTTCCTGCTTTCTTTATACTGACCGAGCTCTATCCAAGACAATAGAAGACACTAATTTACATTAGCTGAGGTTAAAAAAGCTGCAAATAGCAGGGGAAAGATAAGAAAACAGTTGTGGAGCATCTTTTCTTCTACTCTCCCAATTTCTATGGTTCCAGTCAGGCATTATAATTATTCATGACATCTTTCTTTTCCTTCCCAGAGACTCTGAGTGGAAACTTGGGTTCATCCACAGTTCCTTCAGCTCCTGCTTCATTCTGCAACTGGCTGTAAACTATATAAAAAACTGTCTAGCAGCCTGCCTGTCTAAAATGGCTTCTGTATGCATATATTTTATATTTGCAATAGGTTTACAAAGAGCAGACCATCAGAGGCAAGCAGCTTTCAAAGGTTATCTTTTACAGCAAATTTTGTTTCTTACATTTCAGCATAAAGAGTTCAGAAAAAGAGCAGCAGTTTCTGTAGTTTTGGACACAGAGCTTGCGCCACAGTTTGCTAACCAGGTTGTCCAGCTACACAAAAAAGCAAAATATTCCCTTTGATGTTAATTAGCTGCTCATATAGATCAGTGCAGTGTATGGCATTGCTAAGGGGCAGGAGGCCTGATCTGATGGATTTGGGACACATCCTATTAAATTTGTTCGACCCAACACCTGCCCCTCATCATCTTAATCCTTGCCATTATTCCACTAAGACTGATCTTCAGTGCTGTAAGAAATTTCTGGCAGGGCTCAATTTTGTCATGTGATTCACACACAGCACCTTTCACCTTTCCTTCTTTACTTTCTGTTTCATTCTCTTTCAGAGGATTAGTAGGTGACGTAGTGCTTCTTTATTGATGATAACAATTATCTTCGTACTAAACTGACTTGATTTAGGAAAACAGATGGAAGGGAAAGTGAGAAGAGAAATAAAAAAGGGCACACAGATGAATAGTTTGGAAGGGGGGAGAAAGCAGATGGTGGATGAAATTCATTAGTTTAGAGTAAATGTATTGATCCCCTCCTTTTTTCCCAGTCTGTGTTTTACTTTTCCTGCTCATATTTGTAATGTTTCTACTCGTGATAGGCAACTTTCAGATTTGCTCCCCTGTGATGCAGTCCCCAAAGCATTCTGAGTGATGCAGTCCCCAAAGCATTCTGAGATAGGCTCTATAGCTTACCTGTGCAAAGGAAAGCCACTGCCAAAAAACTTTCCAGCTATGCAACCAAAAACCAACACACATTCGTGTGGAAATTCAGATATTGGAAGACATAACTTGCTGTTTTTAGCCATACTGAGACTGTTAATTGGAAAATATGAACATATGTCATTTTTCTTTGCCCCAGGAGGTTGGTAAGCCATGTGTATACAAGAGTATTCCCTTCCTAGGCTCAAGTCCCTCTGAAGCTCTAAGAGATAGAACTGAATCAATCTCTTGATTCTCTTTTTGGGGGAGCTCAAACAATGGTCACATAAATGCTTTATCTCTTGAGCAGATTCTATTACTTCTGTCTCACATCAAGAACAGTTTGAAGTGGGCAGGGCTTATCTCAGCAGACGGATGAGTCTGGATGATGCCCAGTGGATTTCACACATGGCTCTTGGCTGAGGGAACGTTTCACAGCAGAAGTAGGGACGTCATGGGGCATTCACCTGGCAGGCTGAGCAGCATTTGGCACAGAGAGGATCCAAAGTAGTGCTCTGAAGCTAACAGACTGCTATAATCAGAGCTCTCCCCCCTCATGACCTCTCACAACTACATCACAACCTAGAGGGACTAGGGCAGTATGGAGCTGTTAGGGCCCAGCTGCAAGTGCTGGGGTGAGCCCAAGAACTCCTACTAGGCCTGTGGGGAAAACACCATGGCCACCAGCTCTGCTGGACCCATGTAGCAACACTAGTGCCCTTTCCACATGAAACCTCACCCACCTGGCTGATTGCCCCCTTGCCAGCACACTGCTGAGCCCAGCAAGTGACTGCAATGGCACGGTGGCCAGCAGGCCTCACCAGGGAGCAGAGGGCCCACAGCATCCGCATGGACCTTCACTGGGAGGTCCATGAATGCTGCAGACACCAGGGCTACATCTTAGAGCTCCTCAGCACAAACCCCCCAAGGGCTAGGACCCTCCTTGTCATCCCCTTAGATGCCCAACAGCTGTTGGGCATGCAAAGCAGTGACAAAACCCAGGGAGAAAAATGATCCTAAACCGAACACGGGGACAGACTGACACACATTGAAGTAAATACTAGGGCGGTAATTAAATTAATTCAGCTTTGGATTGGACCTGCAAATAGTGTCTAAATCTTAGCATGATCATTTTGTGTGTTGTCAATTTGACTAAATAATTTGTGTAATTTTGCTTATTGTAGAACTATTAATATCGGGGAAGGAAGTGTTTAATCTAAAAGCTAATTAAGGAATATCAGGCAGTGGTCAAAAAATGTATCAGGATGAAATATGTATTTGCTGGTCACTGAGGTTTCGTCAATTTCCATGGAAGAAGTTAAGCTTTGTAACCTTAATAAATAGATACTGTGTATGAGCAAGGAACAATAGAGACAAAAACAATGCGATTGACAACTAATGCCGATTCTTTTTTGTCAAGTAGTTGGTGAAGTTCTTCTCTTTCCAACAGCAAGCAATTACAATATTAATCTTCCATCTTGTTTAAAGGATTTTATAATTTGTGGTTCAAAATGTTCAGAGTATTTAAAAACAAATGCTGACATCTAGCTAAATATCTTTAAATCGGCCATAAGGGGTTACTCTGCGAGTGTACTAATTATATTAAGATTAGATTGCTTTTCCAAAGACTTTGATTAGAAGTTCTTAAGGAAATTTCATTTGGAGCTTTCATTACAAGGTGGATTTATAGATGTTTTGTACATGCATGCAGTTGTATATATTACGTTCTTTGTAACATGCTGCACGTGTACACTCTCAGTAATTAGCTATAGCAATAAATTGTACATGCTACATTGCTTCTCCAGCTCTTAGTATCCATTAAACCAATTATCAGGAGAAGTAGGAAGAATGCTTATGCTGCAGTTTGCAGAATTTATGTTTTCAGGAAGCAAGTATAGGAAAGTGTGCATTTTAACATTCAACACCAGTACGCATACCGTAGTTCAGTAAGATAAGGAGAGGAATACTCAGATTTCTGTCACCTGGAACTGCAGCTACAATTCATTTATCATTATAGCTGAAGAAGCAATGCCCAAACCAAAGGCATATGTCTATGAATTTAGATTTATCATTGTATACTTGATGACTATAGTATGCCAAGTTTTTTTAAAAATGACATTGAAATAGTCTATTTTGATTAAGAGAATTAAGAATTTGAGGTTATACCTGAAGATCTGTTCTTTCTGCCCTCTCTCTCCTCCAGAGACTCATCTTCATGGCATGCTTCCTGGGGGTAACTATCAAATCTTGTTTTGTCACAGAATTTAAGAAGTTAAAACTGATGTGAAAAGGAATCAAACTGCTTGCTGCTGCAGTGTGCTACATAGTTAAGGATGACTTCTGAAGTCTAATGAAGTTTGGGAATCACTGTGCTATGTTTCTCTTTTTAACTCTGCCCATACGCCTATGTGTATTCTTCAAATGAATCATAGGAGGTGTAATTCCAAGAAAGTATTTCCCCATTTCTTTTTTTGCATGGTAAGTTGACTAGTCATCACTGTTATATACCCATACCTGCAACGTGTGGTCTGTCCTAGTATCCTTGTAACTCCACTGAAACTAATTAGAGTTTTGCAGCTGATTTCAGTGAATGAAGCATCATTCCTTGTTCCTCCTCATCTGTCACCATTGAAAGATATATGGACAGGTGTCTGAGATTTATAGTAAAGTTTAAGTGCAGTACTGCAGTGTGTCTGATATCCACGTGCCACTGCTATGCTCTGCACAGAGGATAAATAATTTGCCCAGTGGCTGAGGAAAGATGCAAGCCTGGGTGCCCCCTGCTTCAGGCTACCTAACAAACACCAGGGTGATGGATACTCTTCTTTTACTTTTGTTATACCAGAAACCCAGGGACGTATAACCCCTGGTCATGAGATATAATTAATGTAATATGAAGACATATATTGAAAAAAAATTGCAAAATGCAGGGGAAAACAGTGGAAAGAATGAGAGAGCAGAAATTAGAACTGGACACTTGATGTTCACTGAACGTACTGTACCAAAGAATTTGAAATGTTCTTTCCAAATCATTTTTAAAATTCAGTCTTGATTTTTATTTTTATTTTTATTTTTATTTTTATTTTTATTTTTATTTTTATTTTTTATTTTGGTTTCTCTTTGGTGTTTTGTTTTGTTTTCTTAAATGGATTACCAAAGGAAAAAAAAAAAAAAGTATTAATCAGTTGAAAATTTGGCTTTGATTTTGACCTTTTAAACCTCCAAACAAAACCAAAATCTTTCTGTACAAATTTATTTACTATCTGTAATGACAAGCCTTATTCAACTGAAACAAATATATATATGTATTTTAGGAACTGAAAAACCTCTTTCAGCTGCAGGGGAACTGGAAGGTGCATCAAAGCCATTTTTCTTAGAAAGTTTTGATTTTTGGCAGGTTGTGCTTTCAAGTTTAAAAGAAAAAAAAAAAAAAAAAAGTATTTGAAAATTGCCAGCCAGCAATACAGAGCAGCAATTTTGTAGGTCATGATGGACATAACTGTAGGCCCCCACAGCACTTGGAATGTGCTTTAGCTGTACTAGAGATCTCCTGTTTTCAGCTCTAGATGCTTTCCCACAGAACAGGGTGAGTTAATTTATATAATCATGTAATTACAGAATGGTTTGGATTAGAGGAGACTTAAAGATAATTTAATTCCAACACCCCTGCCCTGGGCAGGGACACCTCCCACCAACCAGCCCAGGTTGCCCAAAGCCCCATCCAGCCTGGCCTTGAACACTTTCAGGGATGGGGCATCCACAGCTTCTCTGGGCAGCCTGTGCCAGTGCTTCACCATCCTCTGAGTGAAGAATTTCTTCCTTGTATCTAATCTAAATCTACCCTTTTAAATTTAAAGCCATTACTGCTTGTCCTATCACTACACTTCCTGACAGAGTCCCTCCTCATCTTTCCCATAGAACCCCTTTAGGTACTGGAAGACCACTGGAAGGTCTCTCCAGAGCCTTCTTTTCTCCAGGCTGAGCAACCTGTCTTCATAGGACAGGTGCTCCATCCCTCTGGTCATCCTCATGGCCCTCCTCTGGAAGTGTTCTAAAATGTCCATGTACCTCTTGTGCTGGGGGTCCCAAAGCTGAACGCAGGGCTCCAGGTGAACTCTCACAAAAGCAGAGTGGTGAGGGACAATCACCTCCCTCAGCCTACTGGTCACACATTTTTTGGTGCAGCCCAGGATACAGTTGGCTTTCTGGGCCGCAGGCACACATTGCTGGCTCATGTTGAGCTTCTCATCCACCGACAGCCCCAGGTCCTTCTCCTCTAGGCTGCTCTCAATCCAATGCAATCTCAATCTCAAACCAACCTGTATCTATGCTTGGGATTGCCCCAGCCCAGATGCAGGACCTTGCACTTGGCTTAGTTGAACTCCATGAGATTCACACAGGCCCACCCATCAGGCCTGTCCAGGTCCCTCTGGATGGCATCCCTTCCCTCCAGCATGTCAACCACACCACAGAGCTTGGTGTCATTGGCAAACTTGCTGAGGGTGCTCTCAGTCCCACTGTCCATGTCACCAACAAAGATGTTAAACAGCACGCGACCCAGTACTGACCCCAGAGGAACACCACTGGTCACTGATCTCCCCCTGGATATGGAGCTATTGACTGCAATGCTTTGAGTGCAACCATCCAGTCAGTTTCTTACCCACCAAGTGGTACATCCATCAAATCCATGTCTCTCCAATTTAGAGACAAGGATATCATGGGGGACAGTGTCATATGCTTTGCACAATTCCAGCTATGTGACATTAGTTGCTCTTCCCTTAACCACCAGTGCTGTAATCCCATTTTAGAAGGCCACCAGATTTGCCAGGCACAATCTGCCCTTAATGAAACCATCTTGTCTGTCCCCAGTCACCTCCTTATTTATTATGTATCTTAGGAGAGTTTCCAGGAGCATCTGCTCCAGGATCTTGCCAGGCACAGACAAAGGTGAGACCAACTGGCCTTCAGTTCCCCCAGTCTTTCAGTCTTCCTTTTTTCTCTTTTTAAAAATAGGGGTTATGTTTACCCTCTTCCAGACAGTGGGTGCTTCACCAGACTGCCACAGCTTCTCAAATATGATGGACAATGGCTTAGCAACTACCTCCACCAGTTCCCTCAGGACTCATGGACTCGTCTTTTCAGGTCCCATGTACTTCTGTACCTTTACGTTCTTCCTAGGGGCTTGAACCTGATCATCTCCTACAGTGGGCAGTTCTTTATTCTCCCAGTCCCTGCCTTTGCATTCTGGGGCTTTGGCTGTGTGGCTAGAGCTCTTATCATTGAAGATATGCAAAAAAGTAATTGAGGACATCAGCCTTCTCCATATCCCAGGTGACTAGTTCTCCTGTTTCCTCCTAGAGAGGTCCACAGTTTCCCTAGTCTTCCTTTTATCACTGATTCATTTTATCACTTCATCACTCTGCCATTCATGGGTGCTGCCATATTTTCTTCTCACCAGCCTTTTCCAGCATTGTTGGAAGATTTGTGTCCCCATCCTATAAGACTTAAAGCCACAGATGACACTTGTAAATCCTCAAGAAGGATCCATATCTCAAAGCTGTAGTAGAACGTGACAGGAAGAAGAATGGAGAATTTCTGCTTTGTGTTGCATTGTTGGACATGACTAGCCAGGGCAAAGTCTTGCCCATGCTAAGCCCTTGTTCTGGTGGAGATCTTGCAGTTCACAGGGGCCTCCTTTTCTTATACTTCTTCAGCAAGTGCATACTGCAGCCCAACTCCATGCCATCACAAAGATCATATTGTATTAAAATATTTTAAAATATTTTTTTTTGCCTTGATTTTGGTGGGCAGAAGTTATGATCCACTGATATTAACAAATAACACCAATCTCTACTTTCTTTCATGAGTGTGTTGTTCTCCATCAGTCTCTGCAGTAAAGCAGATGTGAAATGTGTTCATTGATCAGACAGGGTCATTCTGACTCTTTGGACACACGTTGCTTTCCTCCTACATGTGGTGCTGTGAGATGATTCTGCTTTCCTGGTATCTATATTTTAATTAAAAACTTTGTAGAGGAGTTGGACAGGTCATGTCAAGGACCCATCAGATATCATTTAGGGGTTACAAAAAATCTATTGAGATGACATATTTACAGGACTCTGCCTGTTTCACTTACCTAAAAGGAAACTGATATGTGTTATGATTGCTATGGAAGAGTGCCTTCGTAAGTAATTTCTGTGTAAAGACCTTGTCTTTTACATAGCAGAGAAATGTATTAAAATGAATCAATTTCTGAAAGTTAATGTCCAACCCAAATAAAAAAAAAAAATGGAAATGACAAAAAACTCAATTAGAACCCAATGTAGAACAGGAAAGATGTTTGTAATCTCAGAAATGTTCACAAACTAGAAAAATTATTTCCAATCCTACTTACAGCAACACAGATCAGAACAAATGGGGCAGTGAGATCTGTTTGGAGCCCTTAGGTGCTATTTTAATGCTACAAAAAAAATGAACAAGCTGTCTTCAACTGTAGGAATGCTTTGTGTTTTTTCCCAAGAATAAGCGTACTTCAGTAACAACAACATAAGACAGGCTGCACCATTTGATATTGCTACTGTATATACAGAATATAAAATAATATTTTGATTAATAGCTTTAGGAAGGTTCAGTTTTTCTTTTCAGTTTCCAAGATCCTTGAAAACCAGTGCTTCAGAAGTACCGATATAAAAGGTATATGTGACCTGTCCTTACAAAAAAGACAACACAGAATAATAGCTATTAATCAGATGTAACATCATGGTATAATTTAAAGATGTTCAGATATGCCTCATAAGGTTGAAATGTTTATCTGTTAAGATTTTCCGTGCCAAAAAAAAAAAAAAAAGCATTCAAGTACCCTTTCTTCCGTTAATAATAATGGGAACTGGGCAGGAGAATGGCCTAGAAAGCTTTAGGAGTCTCCCTTTCTTTTCACATTAGGACTAATGGAAGGCATTTATGCTGGCATATACAGCTGATGCCAAGTTTTTGTGCCTTTGCATCTTGGCAGAAAGCAGGAGCTGTACTTCAGCCTTTTTGTGACTTTTTCATAAATTGTAGTAGAGAGGACTGTTGATCATGATTATTGATCAATGCTATACAAAAATAGCAGCCTTGACACTGAGATCGCAGGATGTTTCTAATGCTGTCTGTAGATCAACACCAAAAAGCTGCTGTTCAGTCATACCGATGACACCCAACAGCAGCCTGATTCCTATTTAGAGAAGAAGCTGTCATTAAGAGCTTTCTTAGGTCTACAGAAGCCCCTTTATTTGCCATAATTTGTTGCAGCTCATACACTGGTATTTCTGCAGCTCACATATCATCCTCTCAGGCGTAAGGAAGGACATAATAAAAATAGAAACGTAACAGGTCACGTTTCTACACTTTCACCTAATGGGATAATTTAATACACTGTTAATGGCTATAGATCTCTCCCATCCTCACTACACCAAGTTCTAACAACGTGAGATTTGAGGAAATAGAAGATTCTGGTCTGGAGCTTTTATTTCTTATTACAGCTTGCTTTTGCCACTACAGAGTGTAAAATTCAAGACTTAGATTAGTTTGCATAAGTGCACGTACATCAGAGAAAGATTTTTAATTGCTTCTTTCTGCCTTACTTACAAACTCCACTGGTGTTCAGGAGAAAAAAAAAAAAAAAAAGTGTAGAGAATTTACATGTGACATTTGGGTGAAAGCTTGAAAGCAATGTTTAAGAGCATTCATTGCAAAGCAACTTCAACTTGAAAAATCTTAGTTTCTTTTGGGATCCTGAGCCTTTGGCATTGGTGAAAAAATTATGGAGATCTTTTATTTTATTTTTGCTTTTAACAAACGCAAGAATGTTCAATGCAAAAAATAAATAAATAAATAAATAAATAAATTGATTATGGTGAGCCACCGATGTCTATTTTGTTCAATTTATTAATTTCAAAGATATAATGTCTATAATTATCAATCAGTTTTTAGGTTTGTCTTTTGTAGCACAACCCTTGACATTTCCTGGTAGCTTTTATATGCTTGTCAAGCCTTTCCATCTTTCCATGTATACATAAACACATTACTGGAGAAACATGTTTTATTCTTTGTTCTAGAGTGATTCTAGAAAAAGCAAAAAGTTTTTGCTTTGCTTGTTACTAGTAAAATGTAATCACAATTTCAAAAATAAAATATAACAATATTTCTCAGCTCTTTTCTGAGGTGGTAAAATTATTGTTACAAGGACCATTCCATTTGAGAAGGATCAATTACAGTGGGGCTTCATTCTCTGTGCTGATATATAGAAGATGCACAAAAAATATACAGTTACAGAATATGTAATTAATATTCCCTAGAAAATGGAAATATCTTTCCTGTTTCAGCATCACTGAATACCATTCTGAAGTCTTCAAGCCACCACGCCAGCTGTGCAGTATGTGTATTTTGCTGATAGGAGGATTGTTTTGCTTGTGTTTTGCATTTACCCCCAACACTCCAGGAAATAAAAAGAAGTCATCACACTGACAGTATAAACAAATGAGTGAATTTAGTAACTCTTCTCCAAACACCGTTCAGTGTACAGGGAATTGTACAGGGCAAACAACAAACCGCCAGTAGGAATGTTACATATCATCTCAGAAAATGTTTCTCAGACAATTAACGCTCTATGCAATTACATTTACGGCAAAGCTAACAATGCCATGCTGCAATATCAACCAATCCTTCAGAAAGATACCTGTCCTGCTTCATCTAAGTGGAGCACATTTTCTCTGTGTGGGGCCAGGACAAACCCCATTCCTGCTAGACCCTGGTTTCTCCACTTCATCTGTCAAGGGTTCCCAGGGAACTATTCCTCACACAGGTGAAACGCATGAGAGATGACATTTCCACCCAAATGTAAATGATATTAAACCTGTATTTAATCTCTAAAGCATAGCTGTTTTCCAGCCAAATCATTCTCAGAGAAGACTAAGTGACTTGGCTGAGGCAGTGCTCTCCTGAATTGGAGCTGGAAGTCGCATCCTACCAACATAATGTGTCAGCAGCAAGAGTAACAGGAACAGACTGCCTTGATGTTTTACTCTTTGCTCACAAGCTGTCGGTACTGTTTCTGAAACAAGAGGTATCTGAAAGAGGTAGGGACTTTGCCAACTGCTGGGACCTAGCTTTCTCTTTTAATAGGTCTGTTGATATTCTGCCTCTCCTAATACAGACAATCTGATTTTAGTGCCATGGGAGCACAGTGGCTTTACAAAGTATCGCAGTACCTATTCTGTGCCTCTTCTGGACTGTGTTAAAAGTCTCTGAAGCTCTACCATGCAGGCCAAAAACATCGGTCATATGGCTTCATCAAAATTTTTCCTACACTTCTGTGTTGTTATCTGGGACTTCTTAACTGGCTAATAATCAGAAATAGAATTGCACATAAGAAAAAATTTAGGCACTTTGGGACTCTCAGGTGTCCTGTGTTTGGCCATTCTAGAAAATTAATAAAAGACAGAGTTTAGGTTGCAGATATTGCACCAGGAATATACCTATACACGTCTCAGCCATTTTGTATCGCCTGAGTCATACTCCAATAGAAACACAAATCTCTAGTGACAAGGTTCCAGATGGGTTGTGGAAAGTGTAAGTAGGACTGGCAGCAGTGAGCTTGTGCAGAAGCTTCCTCAATCTCTCCACCAGGGCAATATCTGACTCTGTAGTGCCAAGCAGACCAACGCTTCATTATCTCAGTTTCACAGAGTTTCAAGCCAGAAGGTACTACCAGACTTGACTTCTAAATATCAGACTCATCCAGATACCCTGTGTTGAGACCAAATTTTGATGTTGGACAAAAGAATACCCAACCTGGAGAAATTAAAACATGTTATAAGCAGAGGACTTTTTCATTGATGTTTTAGATGGTAAAGCACATCTTGCAGGCAAAGAAATGCTGAGCTTACAGCTTGATCCAACAGCAACAATGAGGCTGAGTGACACTTCACTGATTTCACAGAGCTTTGGACCCACCTCTATGTCTACACATCCCTTGCAACTTTGAGCTTTCAAGTGCCAGAGCAGGATGTGAAAAAAAGGACAAGCCTTTAGCAGATTGGAATTACACCATTAGCTGGGGAAAGGTCAGCTAGGGAAAAGACAGTCAAAGAAAATCATCAGTTGATAATGTATGAGCTTTGTTTTGGTAATGTGTGGCAAGGTAAAAAGTCACATCAACATTGAAACTTCCCTCTTTCAGTTACACCAGCATCTGAGCTTACATTGTCAACTGCTTGATATCAGTGTAGTGGTCTTCATCGCTTCCTACAAAAAGCAAGGAGTGTACGTGGCATTGGCATTGCTGATCACACCGCAACTAGGGAACTCAGGTTATGAAGCTAGCAAATGGCTCTTGGTCAAAAGCAATTTAGCTTAACAACTTCATTGTCCTTCTTTGCCACAAGTTTAGATCTGGCATAGCATTTGTTAACAAAGCACAGACACCAGCAGTGCTCTTGTCATATTGCTGAGATATTTTAAGGCATTCCAACTCACCTCTGGAAAATTCACATCTGTTATGGATTTCGTCTACACTTTGCCTCTCTCCTGTTGTAAGTTCTCTTGAGGGAAACTAGATCGCTGTATTTACTAATTCAAAGTGTGCATATCATCCCTGTCTTAATTGATAATGCCCTTTTACCATCTGGTTTCAAGGTCAAGTATTTGACTAGACATATGTAGGAGTCCCCACTCAAGCAGGGTTTCATTGTGCTGAATGCTGATCAGACAGATGGTACAGACATTTTCTTTTCAAAATAGTTGATAATCTGGTATCAGACAGAAAGATGACAGGTAATCAGAATAGACAAATGATCACACAACAAATAAATAAATAAATAAAGCATGGATAAAAATGATATATTGCTGTAATCACAGTTTTAACAAAATAGTAATTTTCTCACCAAAAACACATGTAGTATGAGTTCAAGTGACTTTTGCTATACAGTCAGGCATTTTTACTACTACCTGACTTTTTAAATTAAGTATATGCCATTTGCTGACTTCGGTAGACAGAAGATTAACTCTTCTTATCCAAAACTGTCTCTTCCTGGGTAAAGCAATACATACTTGCTCACCTCTGGGTGTAAGCCTGAGCTGTAGAGGTACGCTATTTCCATGGACATGCTTCCATGCTGTTACACAAAAACTGGCTGATAAAATCCTGGCAATAAGAATCAGTAATCACCTAGATGAAAGATTACTGATTTATTTTGTTACGGTTTTTAAATCAAAATAAGTGAACCTTTTATTTTGGTATCATTCAAATAATATATCACTAAAACCCAAATCTAATTTCAGTCTATCTTTTCTACCGTAGCTATGCTGCTGTGTAGTCCTATTCATTAAAATGAAGAGTCCAGATATTTACTATTCAGATGCCCTGTCTCATTTCCAAAAATAGTTATTTCTAACCTGGTGAGTGAGAAACCAATAGCATATTCATTAATAAATTGGTAGTCCAGGATATGTAACTGATCACTGATGTATGAACACTTTTTAGGGGAGAAAAAAAAAAAAAAAAAAAAAAAAAAGTTAGAAAAAAACATGCACAAAGTCTTAGACTACTGATATTTCTGCATCTTGATTAAAAAGTGTTTAAAAAGTACATTCACAGGTCATTGAAAAATGGAAAAACATACTGATGAAAAATGTTTGAGCCTTCTCCCTCATGTGCAAAGCATAACAAGAAGTTAATAAGGAAAATTGATGGAGATTTGAGTATGTTTTAGTTTAAAAGCAAAAGGAAGCATGTTAAACTTCCCAGTTACAGTTATGTCAACAACAACAACAAAAAAGCCTTATAATGACAAGTTTGAGAAGGCTAGAAAATACAAGTTCAAACAACTTAGGAGTGATTTGTCTTTGATTTCTAGGCCTTTCTCTGAAACATGATCAATAGAAAGTTACCAGTAAGACTGCATTCCTAGGGCAAAATTTTAGCTGCTATAAAGCAGTGCAGATCCCTCTGTTTTATGACAGGTTCTGAGATCAAAAAAGTGATAGCAGTTGTACATGAAATTTCTAATATACCCAGTTACTTACATAGTTAAAACTTATCATTGTGCTCAGCTCAGAAACCAGCAACAAGCAGCCGTACACACTCTCCTCCCCCACCCAAAGTTCACTCTTTGACCTTCCTTCTGTTAAGACACATTCATGAGTTGCCACTTTCCTCTTGCACTTGGAGAATATTGCACAACTGCACACCAGTGGACAAAAATCCAAGAAAAGTGTGTATTTTTCTTCTTTCTCTTTGCATGGGGATAGGAAGTAAATTACTGAAGTCATCTAGCTGCTATCTTTTGCAGTAGTGATCACATGGTGATAGCAAGGGATCAACAAGCAATGCAATGTCAGTGTTAAAGGAGGGAAAATTGTGGAGTGGTGTTATCCAGCCACAGATAAAACTGCAACTGTGTGAAGTATATACAGAGTGGTCTTTAATAGCTTATATGGGCTGTAGCCCGCAAGTAGAATAGATTACACATGGCAATAACAGATATAATTATGTTAGCTATGTTTTTTATTGGTGGTGGTGGTAGTTTTGTTTTTAATTTTACCAGTGTACTGGTACAATATAACAATGATATGATTAACTACAATAATTGGCAGTAGTTAGGTATAATAAGCTTAGAGGCATAAAATCATTGCATTTAGTAGCAGCATTGTGCAGTGGCTATGATAAGCATTTACAGATCCCTGAGCTCTTCTGATCTACCATGGTCTGCAAGATGCCTCCGAGGGCCCTACAAAACCTGACTCAGCTCCCAGGTGTGCTGCCTGGCCTGCCTGCGCAGTCTGGAAAAGACATTTTCCTCTACTGGCAGAGGAGGATATTTGCCTTTTCCATGCCAATTGTTCCTTGTCCTTCATGTGTTTTTCCAAGCCCAACCTGGAGGGAAATTGTCATTCCATCCCTAGAGTCAGACAGCTTCCTGGGGTGTCAGCTCCAAGACTGACCCAGAAACAGCTATTCACTTTGGGAGTCAGCTCCAAGACTGACCCAGAAACAGCTATTCACTTTGGTCCCCTTCTGCAGCTTTCTAAACAACAATGTAATTTATCATTTGTCCTATGGCCTAGATATGTTCACACAGCACTGATTAGCTTCTGTGGTGCAATAAGCAGTGTTAAAAATGTTTGTGCTGGGCTTACAAACCCACCTTGGCTCAATGGTACTCTTACTCCTAGCATGAAGCTGACACGCTTGCTGCTCACAGAGTTAGACTCAAGTTCTCACTTGTAATGGGACATATCAGAGGAAGAGAACAAGCTCTGAAAGCATATTCCCTTGCCTTGCTCTCAATCTTGGCATCTTCTGTGCTGGAAACAACCCTTATAATCTGCTCTGCAGATGCTGAATTACTGTGGCATTTTTTCTTGTTTGTCTGCAGAAATAAGTAATTGCATATAAAAGTAATTTATAAATATATTTATGAGAGCTGTTTGTCTAGTATGGAATTATAGAATGATTCCATTTGCTGATTGACAATTTGTACATAGTCAATAAAACTGGACTTTATAAATGTGAGCTGCATAATAAAACAGATAATGTTGGTATAAACTGCTTCAGATTCCAGGTCTAGTATTTTTAGCATGGTCAGATCATCTTTTCTAGAAGTAATTCATTACATCAGGCTTTTAATTTCAAAGTCTCTGGTTTTCCAGAGGCTGGCATTTTATTATTTAATTAAAATAAAAAGAAATCAGTCCCCTTCAATTGTTTCATGCTCTCCAACAAAAATCTTCAGTCACTTTAATCTGTATAATAAGATACTCATATTCATGTCAACACCTGGTTCCTTAAATAGAATAGCTAACACTGACTGGAATAACCATATTCTTACTGTCAACAAGGATATGACATTTTTGCTTCACTATAGCCAGGTAACTCTAATTCAGAGGCACTGTTCAGAGATTTCATACTATGCATATTTTTAGTAGCTTGCTAGGTCAGATCCAAGTACAAATATTCAAAACCTGTCTCTATTCAATCTAGCCTGTGGCAACAAATTAATTATGAAGGCAGAAAAACATATAAGAAAATGTCCATTCAGCAAATCAGAAACATCCATTTGACAACAGAAAGACAGTTCTGCTGTAGGGGTGACAAAATATATGAAAAAAATTAGCAACTGATTTTCTATCAGTAGTTGGAAAACAATGGGAAAATATTACTTGAAAATAACATCTGCACTTTTTCTTGTCTGTCTTGTAATCACTAAACATTGTCCTTACAGATTAGATGTATTTATGATGCCTCTTGGTTTTGTTGTTATTGTTTGTTTTTTTTGTTTGTTTTATGTGACTGTTTGAAGACTTAAGTTTGTAGCCTAAAATCTTATATTCAAAATACCTCATTCCCTTTCTGACTAGAGGTGATCTGATATCTGGGAAGACGTGTGGTGTTTAGACAAAACCCATCACAAAACAACTGGCCCAGGCAGATCCACTGTGTTTTGCTCAGTCAGAGAGCAACTACTTCTCTTCCATCTGGTGTGAACAGCCAAATGATGGGGAGAAGATCATTTTGTCTTCTGGGAGCCAGGCAGGGGAATTGCTTGGAGGGTCTTTCACAGAGGGAATTCTGAAAAATAGAGATGTTGGTCAATGTGACATCTCCTGTGGAGTGGGTGGTAGTTGAGAAGGCAGGTTTCCACTGAGGGTGCTGATGAAAGGGATTTGATACGGTGATTACATTTCCTTGAAGAAATGATGCTGAGTATTTAAAGGGAAGAGTATGTGCTGAGCTGGAGAGAGCCTTTAAACACGTAACATTGTCAGCTACTTTCTTCTTATGCTTCCTGTGAATAAAATAACTGTTTTCCTCTCACATCTGATTCTTAAAGATATGTAGGCAGCTGGGAAGAGTTTCATCACCAGAGCTTCTTCATCTATTTCTTAGCTTTTCTTCTGCATATCCTTATTACTTTAAACCCTTCTGATTCTGGAATTTTTATTTTATGGTGCTATAAGCATTTTCATTTTATCTTATTAGTCTTCAACATAAATTATTTTTTTTTCCTTTGATGCCTTAATATAAATCTTGCATAATGTACAGATTTTTCTGTATTAGCTAGAAAAAAAATAGTCACTAACAAAACAAAGCATGTATTTCTTGATTGTGTCAGAGAAGCTGCACTGCCCCTTTCAGTCAGCTCTCTGATGGATGAGCGTCAGCAGCAACACAGGCTTTGCATGCGGCCTTGGGTGTCAGACTCCATTAGTACCAGGCTATGAGATTTCATAAAGTTAACAAGGCCTTGGGTGGAAGAGAAAACAAAAAAGAAAAAACAGCAACATTGATGACAACAATGACAAAGAAAACAGTAATGTGACTCTTAGACTCTTGTCTTAAAGACAACCTTGGAAACTGAATGAGCATCATCAGCAGAGAGGGTACCAAACTGATATTCCTTTCTCCTCTCTACTGATAAAGCACAGATGAAGTAGCACTTGCCTAGAAAAAAAATTCTACTGATGAGCAGCCAGTTGGAGAAAAGGATCAACAATCTAGAACTGTGGTCACATCACCATAAGGCATTTCCATAGAGTGATTTCCCACAGAGGTCTGTGTATGGTTTGAAAAGGTGTGATTGAAAATATGGTTGTATTTAGTTAAAAGAGGATGTGACTTCATCTGCATTTGAAGCCTTTCAGCATGAATAGCTGTGTAAGAATGCTGTAAACCCAACTGTGAATGAGGCATGGAAGAAATTAAAATCTGTAGCGACATCAACAAGAACAAGAACAACAACAACAAAACAAAACAAAACAAAACAAACAAAAAAAAAAAAACATTGGGCATGCACAAGGGTGATTTCTGGGGAAAAAAGAAAATCTTGGGGCCCTTTGGAGTTAAAGCTCCCTGCTGACCTTTTTGGATTATCTTCCTTGTTACAGAAATTAGAATATGGGGAGGGCTTGAGCATGCACCTGACCAAAATGCAGCTGGGGTCCAGCCCCAGGAAGGGCTCCTGGGCTCCTATGTCCTGCACATCATCCCTGAGGACCTGATCATGAGGTTAGTGAGCATTGGCCCCTCTAGTACAAGATTAATTGCCTTGTGCCATAGGGAGCAGTGCCAATGAAAAACTTTCTGAACTTCTTTACAACATATCCCCCAGGTTCAGACCTCCTTAGCAAAGAAGAAGGAAAAGATCCAAGCTTTTTGCAGCCTTGCTGACCTTAAGGCTGTAGGTATTTAGTGAAGGTGGGGGAGGAGAGAAGCTATAAGAAAATAGCTCTTTTTTCCCTCTTATTTTGAAAGTGAGTACAAATACTTAATCACATTCTTCAGGAACATGGGCAGGAAGGAGGAAGCCAAGATATTTAGATTTCCTAGGTGCCGCTGTCTGACCTGTAATATACCCTCCTAGTATTCATAAACACATCACCCCACTATGGGATGCTGAAGATCCACTCCAGCACTAAGGACATCCCTGATTTTGGAGTCATCTGAACAATGTTTAAGAGACTCTGTGACCCTGAGCTGGCCAACAAGTTATGGCTCTGAACTTGTGGTGTAAGAGGATAGTAAGGACCATTTAAACATTTTCTTTTCTGTAGAAATGAAGTTACCACTTGCTTAATTTTGCGGCCAGTGCTGCTTATGAGAATGAAGTGATTGGTAGAAATCAAAGCAAACAGTTTCATATAGCAGGAAAATGGTAACATTGGAGGAATTCTCACTCAAATTGTTTCAAGGGTTAAATCTACTACAAATCATGGAATCATAGAATCATTCAGGTTAGAAAAGATCTTCAAGATCTTCTGATCCAACCATCCCCATACCACCAATATTACCCATTAAACCATGTCCCTAAGCACCATGTCCAGCCTTTCCTCAAACACTGCCAGTGACGGTAACTTCACCACCTCCCTGGGAAACCTGTTCCTATGCCTGACTGCTCTTTGTGAGTGTTAGCAGATAGCTCCTTTTGTCCAAAAGTAGGTAGGTTATAGGCACACTGAACTAGAGCAACAAAAGTATTTGTATGAATTGAGGGCAAATGAGGGAACTGAACAAAGCATATCCATTGGATTACTTATACCTTCCCATAAATCAAATCACTTTTACTATCATTTCAGTGTTTACTATTATCTTTCAAAGTAGTCTGTAGTACTGTTAATGTTAGACTTGTACTCAGCAGCTGGTGCTGAGAACAGGCTGTGTGCTAAAGCACAAGTCTACGGCACACCTCAGCAATTGACAAATGTATATGCTGTCACGTTAGCATTTAATTATACAACTCTTCCCCATCTCCATCTGCACAACCGAGGAGGGCTGAGACCAAAGGTGATGGCAAATGGAAAACAGTAATTTGGCAGTGGAAAGAAAATGAAAATCTTCCAAGTTGCTGAAATAAAAATTACTCCAACTAGGGTGTAATGTAGCGTTAAGCAGTAAGATATGACAGGAGGAGCATTAATAATATGGATGAATAACATGTCTTCTTGACATGTCAGAGAACAGACAAAAACAAACCCTGTGCAAGAACAATGAGTAAAAAATTGAAAGGTGAAGAGTAACACCAAAGACCCCTGTGCATAGTAGATCAGAAATACAAGGGATAGGTGTGGGGTTGTGGAGTAGAAAAGAACTGAGGACGAGAGGAAGGATACAAGATTTAGGGCTTTCATCCTCTGGTGAACGTAGAGCTCCTGGTTCCTGATCTCTGCTTTGTAGTCAAAGTAAATGGACCCAAAAGACTTTTCAGTTTGCTTCATCAGACAGGCTGAGGCACTTTAATAATTCCACTCTCTTCATGCTTCTTACATAATTTTTTGTAGGAAAAAAATCCCAGAATTATAATAAGCTTCACTATTTAACATATCACAGTCGGAGCTGCAACAGAGGACCCATGTCAGCACTTTCAAAGATGCAGAAAAACTTTCTAAATTCAAGAAATTTTAATAAAAAAAATAAAGTTTGGAAACAATACATCTGAAAATTCCCCACTCTCCCTTTAACTTGATTCATTAGGGTTAATGCTTTTAACAATGGTGTAAGAAAAATGAAAGTGGGGATTCACATATAATCACCTTGTTTCAGGAGCCCAGGATTTAAGATTCACAACATAAGACAACATTAAACTTTCATGAAATGTGTTCATTAAAATGACTGAGTTCCTCTTAAATAACTAGCTCCTTCAGCAGCTAATGTCTTCACAAGGCACTTCATGATCTGATGTCTTTGTAAACTTTGACAATCTTTTCCCTTCCTCCCCTGTATATATTGGAATATATATGATCCTTCTCAAATAACTTAATATTCCTAAATTCCTATAAATATTAACCAACAGACTTTGTAGAGTAGGCGATGAAGTATTTACCATTCACATCAAAGGTAGTCAATTCATCACCCATCTAGACTGAATCCCTGTTGGGCATGTAGGGGAAAGAAGAACAGGATGAGGTGGAAAACAGTCCTCTGCTAGTGCCTTTTGTGCACACATCTATTGTAAATGTTTTTTTGCCTACATAAATCTATCTGCATATCCGTAAATAGTAACAATTAAGACATGGGCTTTGTATGAACTCTATTTGGCATTTGATTTTTTTCTATGACAGGTGGATCCTGGTTTGCATACTGTGCTTGGCATTATTTGAATCCCCAAGGCACTTCACCAGAACAGCTTCATAACAGCTTTCAGGGTCCCTTCCACCATAGATCGTTTAATGGAAATAAATTATCAAAGATAAATTTTCTTTCCTGTATCTGTCTCTTTCAGGGACATCAAACTAAATGTTCAGTAATGATTCCCATATTCTGGGGGCTGTAAATATTGCCTGGGACAGGGAAACATATCTACTATGTTCATAGTAGATATGTTAAGCATATTTCTGCACCTCTCTTTGTTTTTTGGTGTTTTGTTGTCATTATTACTGTTATTTTGGTGCATGTGTGTGTGTGGTGGCATTTTATTTTTCCCCTGTAATTGAAGAATGGGAATAATACTGATAACTGTAATAAATGTTAAGACCTGTTAATGGCATATATTCAAGAAAGTGCAAAGCATTTATAGTAGAAAGAACAAATTTAATAATATATCATTCACTTCATGGTTCAAGCAAATAAATATACAATCATAACTGCCAAAGCAGAACTAAAAAAGAAAAAAAAAAAAAAAAAAAGCCAGAAGGGTGGCTTTGCTGAATTCAGAACAATGTTATGGATTTGTTTCATATTTTAACAGCATATGTTACAGGCTGTATCTGTTTTTATCAATGAGCTCACATGCACAGTCCAAATGAATGATACACTAATAATTCTATTTTCTCCAGAGCATCTTTCCTTACTAAGGAAGTTCAAATAATATTTAAGGTATCTAGATTTAAGGACATGACAAATGATGTTACAAGGACCTGACAAGGCCCTAGCATTTGAAATAGTTTCAATGTAAGAATTTACAAAGAAAATAGATCTTTTGCTATGATTTATATTCCATGTTTGTTTAGATAGATATTAGCTAGGATTGTTCGCTGACAAGCAGAAAAGAAAATAGATTCCCACCACCCTGAGTAGTGACTTTTTTCTCTTAACTGAAATTTCATTTCTCCAAAATCTGATTTTGTGGAGAAAAATATAATTCCCTGCATTTTTAACAAACTCTAAGTCTGAATCTTGCAAATAACTCTATTTTGTGGTGAGTGTTAAACTCAAATTCTGAATGTTTGAAGAGAAGCAGATACAGAAGTGCCTGAAGTCCAGATTAATACATTTACCTCATTTTCTACCTCTGATAAAAAGTAAATTCTTTACTTTCTCCCCAGATTTTAATGCAGGGAAAGCAATGGTGCCTCGCAAGTGTCCTGGAGACCCTGCAGAAACAGACCACATGCCTAACAGGTCTAATTATTTAATAACAGTGCATTTTTATAGTGAAAATGCACCCAGGATTCATGCCCTAATAATAGATCTAACTTGGTGGGTTCATTGTACTCAGTATCTCAGCTTGCAGTGACAGTCATTAAAAGCAGAGAGACAGGAAGATCTTTTCTATTCCTTCCCAATAAAAAAGGTTCTAGGAAAGTGACAGGGTATTCTAGGAGAAAAAAATAGTTGTTTCAATCCATTTTATCCTCCTCTGAAAGCACTAGATTAGATGATTACACTCTTTGTTTTCTTTAAGAAAATTAAGGTGCAATCGTGCTAGTGCTATCTATTTATTTATTTATTTATTTATTTATTTATTTATTTATTTATTTATTTATTTATTCATCTGACAAGAAACTGTTTCAATGAACCTTTCTTTCCTGTCCGCCCTGTTTCCCTTTGGTATCAGAAGAAGGTGGTGCTTATTACCTAGGGGCACATTTTAAAAGTAAATGTTAGAAACATCTCATTTGTTATACAGTTGCTTCTTTGCTATTAAGCTGTCTTCCTCTCTGGGAGAGGTTTACATTTTCATCTGAGCTGCAAGAGGATGAGAGAGGCATCCTTTTGACTTTCTGGGAGGCAGAGCCACAGTTTAGTTTAAGCAGGACTCTTCTGCAATAGCTGTAGTCTTCACCTTTCCAAAACAAGCAGTGTGTGTGCTTGTGCTGTTCTCAATTTCCATGTTTTTTTAAACAATGGTGAATTTTAGTTTTGGATAGAGGCTAAGTGGAGATGTGGAAAGGTTGCATGGCAATGTCTGTGCCCCTTCTAATGTGGTGGTCCCTGATGGTGCTGTTACAGGGGAAAATAGAGATAAAGAAAGGAGTTGGCTTCACAGAGGTCTCTGAGCTATAGTACACCCTGTCTTCAAAAACTAATCAGTTCTGTCAAGCCAGTGTTAAGGACTTGCCCCAGTGACAGGAACTAATGATACCCTAGGAGAAAATCTGCTCCACCAGTCCTGAAGCAGGTCAGGTGGTGTGTTACTGCCTGTCCACTTTCCTTCCTCATCCTGTTCTCAGGTTTAACAAGCCAGGTGCTTGGTAGGAATTTGGTGCTCCTAAGGGATTCCTGTTGCTGCACAATAGAAAGCTGGAGAACGCCTTCAGGTGTCAGTGAGCTGACCAACATCTAGAGAGCTCCTGCATCTCGTACAAATACAAGGCTATTCTAACTCATGGTAAAAGCTCAAAGTTTGCTCATCAAGTGAGGTCTGGGAAGGGCAGATGGGCTGGAGCTGTACTACCTACTTCTACTCTGCCTGCTCCCTTAGCAGAGAGCTCTGTGTTTTATGTTTCATTCCCTATCTTAATTTCCCCTTCTTTTATCGGAAATTGGAGTATCTTTACTGTGGGTGAATAAATCCAATAACTACTTGGGCTAAGATCATATGCAACAGCTCAGCATCCACATTCTTTATATTCATCATTTCTAAATTGATCTCCTTATGCTGGAAGAGCTACATGAATTGAACTTGCCATTACACGAATTAGGTTTTAGTGCTCTTTCAAAGCAAGCCCTGCTTCTGGGAATCCATATCTGAGGGGACATTACTCAGTGGATACTGTGTATTAACTTTTATTTTGTGTTCCTTTTTTTTTTTTTTCTTTTTAATTACTTTTAACTGACATTTAATATAGATTCTATTTAGGACAGCAATGAATTCAGGGCCAAAATGCACAGCTTAACTTCTTATCCCCACTGTTATTGACCAGAAATACCACTATTGTGTGTCTAACTGCAACTTTCCTTTAAACCTCCCAAGACTCTGGCTTTCCTCTCCCAGTCAGAAACAGTAAAAGATCTCTAGGCTTTTCAAGGTTTAAAATATAGAACCAACTCTTGATTTGACTTGTTGTTCTTTTAGTGGCAGAGAACAATTTCTATGTAAATGGTTTCATACATAGTTGCCATAGAGCTTATGTTGATCTAATAATCTTGAGCCCTCTACTGGTTTGGTGTCTCTTGTTCCTAGGGTCATGAGATACCTAGTCATGGCTGAGGTCTCCAGAAGATCCACAGATAGATCTGATTGCAATGACTTAAAGAAGACAATGTCTTTGAAAACCCTAGTGTATTATAAAGCATTAGGGTATAAAGTTTTGGTGCATATCCTAAAAGAGCTGGAAGCATCTGTGTTCTGCAAGTCACTATGCCCAGACTGATAAGTAGAGGATGTTGAATTTCTGATCATTAAGACTGAATCAGCCCCATTTGTGACAGGTCTGCAGGGCCCTGCTTCCAGGATAAGCAGTGTATGCAACTCCAAGCTATCACAGGAGATTTTTCACACCCGTATAACACACCTGCCTGTGTACAGGGAAAAAATTCCTCTGGACCAGACTGTGCATCTACACCTTCAGGAGCACAGTAGTCTTTGATCTCAAAACAGGCTGTGACTGACTTTGACATATAAGTAAGTACATGGTGCTTTGACAGATACACGAGCCTCTTGAAAATAAAGAAAGGAATAACACCAGTATAAAAATTACATAAAATAAATATTTTTGCTAATATTTCTGAAATGCTTTAGAAATTCTAAATGTAATGCAGTCAATTCAAAGTAGAAGTGTTTGTACCTGATAAAAAAAAAAGATATTCTGTGCTACTCAACTCTCCTATACCTTGTATTAAACCTAGCAGGGCACAAGGTGGAGATAAAAGACCTATAGGTTCTTCCACACCTTCTGCTGTCTTCTACCACCTCGCTTATCAAAGAGACATTGCAGGACATAAATTACTATGTTGTTTTTTTTGTTGTTTTTTTTTTTTTTTTTTTTTTTTTTTTTTCACAAAGGAAGCATTTTTAAACTGAGAAACCAAACTTCAGAGGAGCCAAATTCTCTTTGTTTCCTCCCCTCTACCTCCAAACATTGTGGATGACCACCTTAAATCAACTGAATTACTGCAGTGAATAAAGCAGAAAGGGCTGGTCACAATTCAGAAACAGCCCTGGAAGTCTCTCTGGTCAAGTTAATTGTGCATCCTCCTTGTTCTTGTGAAACTGTTCTCAAAGGAGAAATGTCTTCCTGCTTCATGTTAGTACCTTGGGTCTGCTACAAAATAGAATATTTTTTTGGTTGGTTGATAGCTGAACAAACCGGTCAAACCTTTACAATTTACCCTCTTCTTGGTACTTAGACTGCATTAGCCACCTTCACAGGGTAGTAAGTGGTTGTTGGCTGCTGTCCAAAGTACTCTGCAGCTGCAATGGCATTTCTTACTCTGCTTAGGCTTTGATTTGACTTTGTGATGGCTTGTCACCTCAATACAAATAGCATGAGTATATAAGGATTTATATTTTTTTTAAGATTTCATTAATTATCTTATTTTTGATGCCACACAATCTTTGTGTGGTAATGAGAGGACTAGTCCACTTTTTTTCCCAAAAATTGAGTCAGTCAAATGCATATCCCTTATTTAATGAGCTGCTGAATCATATCAGAGTCAAAAGTCACTACCTGTCCTCCTTTCTTGTATATACAAAAGAAAGCAGGCATCCATCTTCTAAGACAGTACATTCTGTTGCCTTTTGTTTCTACAGAAAATTTATTACTGATGAAAAAAAAAAAGCAAAAAATACAGTTTGACTTTTTTTTCCCCAAAAGATGCACAATTTTATTTGAAGGGAAGAGAAAGCACCAGCTAGAGATACCCAGTATGTCACTTACATGTCTGTCATGACTGTGCGCAGTCCCGTGGGAACCCTGCATTGTGAGGACCCAAAATGTTGTTCTGTCCATCCAGAAAATATATGTGTGCCTGTATCTTAGCCTGACCATGGCTGGCTATAGAGCTGGAGTGCTTGGTTTGTGTGACCGGATTGCACTGACATAATGCAAAGTGTTGAACAGAATCCTCCTAAATCACAACTGCCAGCAGCAACACACTTATTGGTATATCTGTAATGGCCTGTAGGAACTCCTGTTCTCGTCCTATCCTTTTTTGAAATGTTTTTAATGAAAATTAATAAATAAATAAAAAGAGTCAGTGCCAGCTCAGTCATAGATAACTTCATGAAGTGGGAAAGAAACATAGAGACTGTCTTTTCTGCTCTCGTGTCATGATGAGCCCAGGCTGACAGAATGAGGTTATTCTCGAGAAGTACCTTTAAAGAAGTTGTTGTTCAGTCTGCATACAGATTTCACAAGCAGCCTTTCTGGAGTTTCATTTCTCAAGCACAATGGAAAATCTGCTTTACCAGAAGTATGAGCAAGTTAATATCAAGCCTTATAAAATGAAGCGGTAACTCTGAATTTACTTGTGTGTGTGACGCCAGGTATCCCAGCAGAGCTACGCAACCTCTTCAATGTAATCACTGTCCAACTAACAGCTTACTTCAGGTCCCAGCTTTCTGATCCACCAAAACAGTTGTTACGACTTGAGAACTTGGTTCTCAGCTGCTGCATACAGATGTAGTTGGACTTAACAAAACTATCAGATGACAATATAATTAAACTCAATAGCTGCTTTCCTTCTTAATAACTTCCTTTCTCTAGAGCTGTTCTGCAAACTTCAGATTTGTTTTGATCTTCAGGCTCTGTGACATTGCATGCTAATCTTGCTGTTAGGCTGAGCACATGGAAATAAATTCACACTGGCATTTGATATGATGCAAAACTGGTTGCACAGAGGCACCACACTTGCCTTTGAGATCTGATGGGGACCCGTGAGTAGAAAAATTGGCACAGAGGGTTGGCTCCTTTTTGGAAAAGAGGACAGAGGGAGATTATATTCTCTGTTGATATAAAGACAACACTGTTTAAACTGATGGTAAGGGATCTCCCCACTAAAATCCTTTAAAATCACTCTTACAGTGAAGAAAAAGGAAGTAACAATAGGTACTGGCTGATATATCTAACAACTCTTCTTGACCATAATGTTGGCAAGTCAGGCTTCTGTATTGGGTCTGGCTGGAATGTTAACTTTCCCAGCAGCAGCCCATACAGTGCCGTACTCTGTACTTGTAGCTGGAACAGCAGTGTTATCACACCAGTGTTGTGTCTGCCGCTGAGCAGCAGTGGCACAGTATTAGGCCTTTCTCTAACCCTCCTAGGGGGTGGGCAAAAGGTGAGGAGAGAAACATCACTAGGGCAGCTGGCCTAAACCAATCAAAGGGATATTCCATACCATGTGGTGTCACACTCAGCAATAAAAGGTGGAAACAGGAAGAAGAGGGGAGGGGTGGGCTCTCGTTTGGAAGACGTCGGTCCTCCTCTCGAACACCGGCTGCGTGCGTTGAGGCCTTGCTTCAAGGACGTGGTCAATCATCGCTCATTTGTGGGAAGTAGAGAGTAATTTCTTTCCTCTGCACTTCCATATAGCCTTCATTTATTTTGTTGGTTTGTTTTCCTCCCTTCTTTTTATTTTCCTTTTTTCCCCTCCCTTTCCCCTTTCCCTTTTTATTTTCCCCTTAGTTAAATTGTTAGTTCATGGTAGTCTTTATTTAATTATTATAATTATTTCCCTTTAATTAAATTATCCTTATCTCAACCCGTGAGTTGTTCTTTGCTTTACTTCTCCCCCTCCTCATCTAAAGGAGGGGGAGTGAGAGAGCGGTTGTGGGGTTTAGCTGCCCAGTACGGTAAAACCACCACAGCTTCCAAAATCTGTTCCTGGTCCTTAAAATTCTCTTGTTCATTAGTGCTGCAAACAACTGACAGCTGGGATGTGGCACTATGAGGCAGCAGGAGCTGGAAACATTTAGGAAGCGAGGACATGGTTAGTGCAACAGAAGTGACATTCATCTCCTGGCTGTTCCCTGGAGCAGCTTCAGAGAGCAAAGACAGACGGGTTGGACCTCTGCTAGGAGGTGGTGCATAGCCACTGATGCTGCTGCACCAGGAACATGCACCAATGAGGTGTTAAAAGGATTCTCAGTGTGGTCCATCCCTGTACAGGAAAAGCACACTGCCCTGCTCCCACGCACTTCTCCCAAGGCTGTGGGCTGACCCTGCTCATATGGTGCAGATGAAACTATGGGGTTTTGTTCACTGTCCTGCTCCAGCTTCAGGGATCAAGTGATGGACTGCCTCCGGACAGCTGCATTCACATGGCCTGCATACCTTGTTATCTCTTTCCCCATTTCTTGTCTCTCTTTTTTCCAATCCTGGCACTTCCTTTTGCCACCCTCCATCTCCTCTAAGACCATATCTACTTGTTTTTTACCCACAGACACTAAACCTGTCATTTCTGATACTGTTACCTAGGCAATCTTCATCTGAAGTGCTATTCCCAATACAGTTACCTGGGTACAGTGGTTTTTTTTGTTTGTTTTTGTATTTTGTTTGTTTTCTTCAAGACTGCACACCCCCAAAGGCCCCTAGTCCTCCCCCAGTTACCTCTGCAGTTTGGCCATGCCTCATCCAACTCGCCCTTAGCCACCTGTGATTCATAGCCGTTCTTCCTGACACTTGCTCTAACTTCCATCATCACCACCTCCTATTATTTGTTATGTTCAGCAATATTCTTGTGTCACATCTGATATTTTTCTATGCCCTGTTCATCCTGGTTAACCTCAGGCCAGAGCCGAGCCAGTGCTCCAGTCATTTGCCTGCAGCTCTACCAGTGAATTTCAGTGCAGATCTTAATGCACAAGTCAAAACAGCTTAGTAAGTGTGCTCAAAGGCTTGCCCTGGGAGATCAGACCCAAATGCACTTAGAAGAACTGCTGGTTTTGCCTCTCCTCAAGAATGAAGAGATCTAAGGATACATCTGTGGATTTCATAATAAGAAAGACTTGCTAGACACGACTGCTGCTGGACTGTGACTCAAGGTGTAATTGCAGCACAAATCCAACCAAGTAAAAAATACCAAGCAGTGTATGGGGTAAGCCACAAGATTAAGGCCCTTTGTTTTAAAACTTCATTCATACTTTGAACACAGTTGGCTACTGTTTGGCACAGGGGATGTTCAAACCCCCAAAATGGAAATGTACTTTTTAAAACAATATTCAAAAATAATCACAGTGATGGAAAAGGTGTGCCTGGCTTTAAGTGCTAAGATGGGTTCCTGTTGAGTGTGAATGTTATATGAAGAGAAAGTGCAGCTTGACATGTTTGTACTATAATGACAAAACCTAATGAAAAGTGGAAATACATGAAGTTACACCAAGGCAAATCTTGCATAGCTTGGTTAGAAACTAGAAGGTAAAGTCCAGTTCAGCAAGATAAGGCAGACAAGCTAAGTTGCTGTGAGTTGATACAAAAATATATAAACATCTGGGTTACCAACGTAGGTAAATTAGTACATCTTTCTATAGGTCAGACCTTCATATTTCTGAGGTCTGCTATTCAGACACATATGAACTACTACTCACAGAAAATTAGGAGGAGCTTCTTTTTTAGGAGTGCTGAGACTTGCTTGTGTTTTGAGATTGCTTATTCAAACATCACAAAAACCTTCACCAGAATCTGAAACTTTTATGGAGTTGTCCTTTTTTCTGAAATTTAAACACTAAATTGGAGAGCAAAATGCTGCATGCTACACTGACTCATTTGCTTATTTGTGAGATGGGCTGTAGATGTAGTCTCTACAGACTTGGTCTGGATGTTCTGAAAGCATAAATCTACTAATTTTGCTAACACCTTTTCTCTTGTGTGTAGAGAAATTACATATTTGCTTATTTGAACCTCCCTAAATGCTCATACCCAAGAATATGAAAAGCCCAAAATGCTTTCTCCTGCCCAGCCAGCTGTTCTTGGCATTAGGTCTAGCAGGAGCCATCCCACTTATGAGATTAAAATCACCACTGTCTAGTACGATGGATGGTGTTCAGAAAGCTTAAAGTTGAGACTCCATCTCAACAAAACTAAAAGTTCACTACATTTTAACTAATGCCTTGAGCAATTAATTGAATAAATTGTCAAAGTATACTGGAATAGTCTTAGTCTTCACTGCTGTCATATACATGGATTTCTTGCCTTTATTCTTGTCAAAAAAAAAAATTTGTCTATTCATCAAGTGGTCTCAGGCAGGTAGCAAGTGAAGTACTCAGCAACGGTTTGAGGACTATGGCTGCTGGCTTTTTCCTGCTTCCCTCTAAGATGTAAGCACTATAAATTTCTAAAACTGACTGCAAATTCTATTGAGTCTTTCAAAGCCTGTGGGGAAAAGCAGAATTTATTCTTATGATACTTGAGTAGCTGCACCTTAAATAGTTCTAGCTCTAAAACTGAAAGCCAGCATTTGTGGATCACTCCTTCTGCCTTTTCTGGTCTTTCTCTGTTCGCTGTTGAGCAAGGGGTAGGTGCCTTCTGAAGTGTACAGAAAAGACCTGGTCTTGGGTGGAGCATCCCAGCCCATATGAATAATGTCATACTTTTGTGAAAAAGCTAGCCCAGCTGTTCAGGCATAGAACATCAATGTTTGGAAAGGTTCACAAAATGATGGGAAAGGGGAGCTAATGACAGGAATTTGTACTTGTTTATATCTTACACAAGATGAGGATAACTACGCAAGATGTGGATAACTTTTTCCCATTGCTATATCTGTTTTCCAAATGTGAATGCTGCTAGAAAATCTCACAGGAGGAATCCTATTTATGATAGGATTGTGTTTTCAAGGTAGGACTTACCCAGTGCCATTAAACTGCATGAAGTTCAACGAGGCCAAGTGCCGGGTCCTGCACCTGGGGTGCAATAACCCCAAGCAGAGCTACAGGCTGGGAGATGAGTGGTTGGAGAGCTGCCAGGCAGAGAAGGACCTGGGAGTGATGGTGGACAGTCGGCTGAATATGAGCCAGCAGTGTGCTCAGGTGGCCAAGAAGGCCAATGGCATCCTGGCTTGTATCAGAAACAGCGTGACCAGCAGGGCTAGGGAGGTGATCGTCCCCCTGTACTCGGCTCTGGTGAGGCCGCACCTCGAGTACTGTGTTCAGTTTTGGGCCCCTCGCTACAAGAAGGACATGGAGGTGCTCGAGCGAGTCCAGAGAAGGGCGACGAAGCTGGTGAGGGGCCTGGAGAACAAGTCCTACGAGGAGCGGCTGAGGGAGCTGGGCTTGTTCAGCCTGGAGAAGAGGAGGCTCAGGGGCGACCTTATTGCTCCCTACGGGTACCTAAAAGGAGGCTGTAGCGAGGTGGGGGATGGTCTGTTCTCCCACATGCCTGGTGACAGGATAAGGGGGAATGGGCTGAAGTTGTGCCAGGGAAGTTTTAGGTTGGATGTTAGGAAGAACTTCTTTACTGAAAGGGTTTTTAGACACTGGAACAGGCTGCCCAGGGAGGTGGTGGAGTCACCATCCCTGGAAGTCTTCAAAAGACGTTTAGATGTAGAGCTTAGGGATATGGTTTAGTGGGGACTGTTAGCGTTAGGTCAGAGGTTGGACTCGATGATCTTGAGGTCTCTTCCAACCTAGAAATTCTGTGATTCTGTGATTCTGTGATTAACAAGTTCAAAGATAAAAAGAAGACAGGAAAAAAAAAATCTAGATGGGCATAGAGGCCAAAAATTGGTTTAAGCAATCTAAAGTAAGATTTCAAATACCGTCCAAATAGAGGGTGTTTCCTGATCCGAAGCTTTAAGCCAACAGATAAAGGGCAATTTAGAGAACTGGGCTGTGGTATGAGTATTGTTCTCTGTGGATTGTTTGTCTGGTGTGCTGGTCTTATGCATATACAAGAAAAAAAAAAAAATACACAGCACCTCTTGCTCAGGTGCAAATTCTGGTTTGCTCAGCTCTTGTTCTACAGTAATTAGGAACTTGCTGTTAACAATATGGAGAGGGAATCTTCTCTCTTCTCAGTAGAGAGATGCCAGAAAAATAAACAAAACAAACAAACAAACAACAAACAGAACGTGTGGTACATGCAACTCCCCCATGTGTCAAAGACAGCCTTCTGAGTTATGGCTGAGACATGCTACCTGCTTACACCCACTTAGCATGGGCTTGACTGCCAGTACACTTCATTATGTAAATGTAATTTGTTATCACAACATATGTAAAGCTAGGAGGTGATTTTCGCGATCTTAGTTGTATCACCTCCTATCAACAGCCTTGTGTGTGTGTATGTCTGCGTATAGAGGTGTTTTTGTTAGAAAGCATCAATCTGCTGTTGCAAAGCAGAGAAATGGTTCCCCACTCCCTGAAGACTGAATAATTTTGGTGGCAGTGTTGCAAGGCAGGTTGCTCGCTGCATTCACAACCCTCCTTCCAGGTTGTTTTGTTGCCCTTCCCTGTCAGTCTTCTTCCACAGTGAAGACTTCTTCTGTATTGTTGGCAGCTGAAAGATTTTTGTACCTGTAAGTAGCAAGGTAAGATGTTAAAAATCCATTTACTCCTTCTCCATGGGCTTTAACTTGTGCGAGCTTTACACTTGAATCCTTTGTTGTTGGATAGGAAACTGGACTTTGTCTTTAGTGTGTAATAAGAAATGGCAATTTCTATCATATTCCCCTGTGGACAGAAATATCCTTCATCCACAAGAGACTCAAGTACTGGGATTGTTTATGAAACTTGTTTCCCCTGAAACTGAAGTGGAATACTGCTATCTTACGTTGGGTACACAGGTGGTACGTTTTCCTGTGACTAATTAGCCATGCAGTGTGCAGTCTGCAAAGAGAGATAGGAAATCCTTGATACCTCTTTGCTGCTTTCTCGTCCTCCCCAGGCCTTCTGTCTGCACAGCACACCTCTGCACACCTCAGTGGCCAAGGGACTGTTGGTGAGACAACAAACAGTGCAAATCAGTCCTGATTTATTGCAGGACTCCGATACTCTGGTGCATCACTCATGATTATACTCAAGCAAGGGGCTTACTTTGGCCACAGCACAGCTCAGCACATCTGAGGTGGATGGTGTCTCAGGTTGAATACTGTGAAGATGGGCTTCACAGCATGCACCTCTACAGTGCATGCTGTGTGGTCAGGACAGTTCATTTTCTGCCCCACCAGAAAATCCTTCGATAAAATGACTGCCTATTGAGGCCTCTCAGATTTAGAGAAGTTGAGTCTTTAATCTGCGATCTCAAGAAGATGTGTTAATCTAGATTGTAACAGATAGTAATACCACAACAGTTGCCCTGGTATTGAGACTACTAAGACTGACATAGACAAATGCACTGAATTTTCAATGAAAAGCTTCTGACACCATAATAAATGGTATGGTCAAATCTCTTGCTAGTGTAGAGGGCTGTGTAATGTCATTTCATCAAAGATAGTTAAATAAATGCAATATTCTTAGGTAGAAGATACTTAGCTTTAACAAAATCCCCAAATAAATCCTAAAGTTATTTATGCAGTATTGTTCGCAAATATTTCATCTCCATGCTTTACACATAAATCCTACAGATGCAGCTTGTTCTGTGTGTACGATTGTTGTCATCTTACTCTGTGCAGAGATAGGTGGGTGCATGAATCAAATGCAGATGTTCTGGTCAATAGGAGAATAAAAAATATCTGCTGAAAGTCTACCCTTTTGCATGCTGAAGAAAGTATTGGGGTAAATCTTTTAACAGATTTTACTAGTGAGGCCTTATGCTGAATTCTTATGCACTAAACTCCGAGGTTACTTATTTGAAACTTTTTATTAATGATGTGGAAAAAAGTGAGATTGGGTCAACAACGAGGTGTTTAAGGATGAGAGGGACAAAGCAGCAAGTGCTAATCCTTCTTTTTGAGGAAATCCACTCATGAAATTAGCTGCAAGAGAAAGCATGTTAAAAGTAGTGAATACTTTTTTTGTCATGATCACCTTGCTGCAAGACATGACAGAATAATGTATGAATATAGGACTTCAGTATCATCTCTTTCCTGATAGAGATATCAGAACATGGAGCTTCACTGTGATGTTCCCCTGTGTGAAGAGCAAACTGGTTCCAGCCTATACACTGCGCTACACAAGCTGTTAATGGCTGGTGGTTACACAAATTGTTCCGAATTTCTGGATTGGATCTAGCCAAACACTCATGCTAGCAAACAATTTTGAATGTGTGCTGCAACGGGCTTCAATGGAATTATTCACGCCTGGAGATGAGTCAGAGCATGAGATACCCTATTAGGATTTCTTCTGGAAAGAGAAGAAACTGCTGCCAGGAGCTAATACCAGTAAAAAAACTGCTAAGGGAAGTACCTGAATTGGCTGTGGTGAATGTTGTTGCATTCATTCTTCCGTGAAGATTTACAGACTGCTGAATTATTGCAATCGATTCCTCCAAATCCAATACCAGATGAAGGAGCTGACAGATATCCATGCCCCCACTGAATTACCATTGATCTGAAACTAAAATTTGTTGCTTTTAGCAGTAAAAAATGAATCTTTCTTCTATAATATATATCCTTATATCTTTCTCCTGCCTACTTTAGAGAGTAGCACATAGAGAGCAGCACCTTGCCCACATGATTTCACTAGCAAAGGTGGGCAGCTATTCTCCAAGCAAATTAGGCAGGCAGTTCTCAGTGAATCTCATTACATTTTGGGTACCAGCTATGCTTTCATTCAAAACACAGATGTGCCTAGGAAGGTGATTAATGTCTATTTAAACTACCAGGTCGGGTATGCTTTATCTGGAATATGCATATTTAATGAGATCTGCTGAATCAGGCATCTCTAAAAATCCTAGTCCAGATGTACAGTGCTAAAAGAAGATGCTCTAATTGTCCTAAATGCAACAGGTACTGTTGAAATGTTGCCTTTGGTTTTTTGTGTTTGTTTTTTTTTTTTTTTTTGTGGTGTTGAGTCTTGTTGCCTGAGATGCAGCATGCAGTTTTCTACATTTTTGTCATTCAGTAAGTGCCTCTGGTAAAAGATCATTATTGTTTACGTTTCTCAGTTTGTTTTCACTTTTGTTTACTTGCTTTGTTATCAAATGTTTCTCCTGTTAATATGCTTTCTGGAACTGCTTGGCCAACTTTAGGCTAAAAATAGCCATTGCTGCTGCTGCTGTAGCTCCATTCAAGCCACACAACTCCCACACTAGGAAGGACAACCTCATGCCCTGCTGAGCTTTCCTGAAATGACAAGCAGGTCAGAAAGCCAAGCACCAAAAAGCAGGAGAAAAATCCCACCTTTCTGCTCTTTTTCCACAGGGCTTGCTGGCGGTGCAAAGTGGGAAAACAGCAGAAAGGCATCTTATTGTTTTGGTTTCCCTCTGCCCCCTCTCACATCCAGCCAAGGTCTGTAAATGCCATTCTTTCATGGAGAAAAGTGAAAGAAAAGGTGAAACTGCAGTGATGTCAAACTGCAAATTGGAGAGTTTCATGTTTAGTTTCCGAGCAGTTGTTCTTCACTTTAACTTTGATAAATCTGTTGGGTGTCGGTGTTTGGGTGTGATCAGGTGAATGCTTCCCATGCTGTCACACTGCTTAAACAAGCAGGAATACCTCGACTGAGGTATGTTCATCAGGCTGTGTCTGTGCTCCTGAACTCTTACAAGGGAAAAAGGCTCTAGATGCACAAATATGTTTTTCTCTGCATTGCAGCAGACAAAAAATTAACACTTCTCAGCCCTGAGCAGGCAACTTTATATTGCTTTTCTCAGTCAGTGTGCATGCAGGCCAGACACAGTGTAGGGCTTCTAGTGATCTTGGGCAAGTCACAGTCCTGTGACACTGTGCTCCCTCTCTGTGAGGTGAGGGGACAAAGAAGCATCCAGAAAGGCTTCTGCAGATACCTTGGTAACTGAGAAATGAAGCTCCATTTCTCCACAGATACAAATTTTGTTTTCATGATTCTGGATGCTATTTCTTTTTTTTTTGTTTTGTTTCCCCCAATTTTCTGTTAAACCATATTGGCAGGAGGACTTCACACACTTGTGGGAAGCTGGGACTCTGTGCTCATTTTCAGTAGAATAACTACTGGGTTGCCTCATCTTTGGCCTGCCAATTATGAATTTGGCTCACATACGAGCGGTTGGGGTGGTAACATTCTCACTTATTATAACACATCTGTGACTTGGTGTCAAACTGGAGTTTAACATGGAGAAGATGCGAGCCACTGTTTGTGTCCTCACTGAGCCTCATTAGTGATAGTTTGCTGAGAAAAGGTTATTTTCGGTTCCAGTAATTCAGAGTGGCCCAGCAGCTTCAGCATGAGAGCAAGGCTGCTCAGGTGAGGGAAATGCACATTTTTGGAGTGTGACCTCTAAGGGTGCACAGCAGTGATGGTCAGCCATCCTGCCCACTGCCTGGCACCTGCAGGTGAGGTATAGGGGCCCGAGGCACCACACTGATGCCAGAGCCTGAATAAGGTCCTGGATCCCAGCCTCCTGCCATGGCCATGTCTTTTGAGGCCATGCTCTATGCTGTGCCTGCTGCCTAACCCAAGCACCTCTGGAGCTCAGGGGCACCCACAGTTACAGGTCACCCGGATCCCAGCCCCCTGTCTGTTTGCTTTGCTCCCTGTGCCCATCCTTTTTCTCCCCCCTTCTTTTTGAGGGGAGGGGGCAGTCCAGCCTACGGTAATGTTGGATGAAGACAGTGGAGCTGTAAGCTCCCAGCAGCTGGGGCTAGGGGAGGAATAGCCTGGCCACATCCAGCCTCTGGCCGCCAGCTGCAAATGGGAGGTAGGAATTTCCGTCCCTGCGATGGGGGGCGTTTTGTCTCCCCTTCACCCCTTCCCCACCCTCCTGCGACCCTGTGGGACCAGGGAACCCCGGAGGACGAGCGGATCCGGCACAAAAGAGGGCGCCGGGTCCCACGGCTGGGAAAGGGGGAGCTGGGGAGGGGGGGAGCCCTCGCTCCCTGCCCTCCCCTCCGCCCGCCCCTCCGCAGCCGGCCCCTTTCCCCTCCCTCCTCCTCCCCGGCTCCGGAGCACGGGGAGGCAGAGGTGGAGAGGCGGGAGACGGGGAAGGAGCCGCGCCGATTATCCTCTTGGCATCATTAAAATAAATAAATAAACGGATAAATAAATAAATAAAGCAGGCCAGGAGGAGTGGTGCAAGAAGAAGCAAAATAAATAAATAAATAAATAAATAAATAAATATTTATAGGGAAGACAACCCCGTGCGTGTGTGTGTGTCCCCCGCCCCTCCAGCGGCGCAGAGGAGGCAGGGGCGGACCACGATGCCCGGCTTGCGGGCGCTGCCCGCCCGCCCGCATGGACACCGCAGCCCGTAGCGGAGCTTCTGCACCGCACCGCGGGGTGAGCGGGGCCGTGGGGGTCGGGTGGACCGGGAGGGGACCGAGGGGGACCGGAGGGGACCCGGGGGGGGAACGGGGGAGCCGCGTTTCGGCGGTGGGAGCCGGGAGGATGAGCACTCCCGCTGCTGTCTGCGAGGCGATGCGGGGTTCGGCGCGAGAGGTTGCGGGTTTCTTGGTGGTTTTTATTATTATTATTTATTATTATTATTTTTCCGCACCTGTGATTCACTTACGTGCGCCAAAAGCAGCGGAGAGGTGGAGGAGCGGGGGGTGCCCGGAGAGCGTTAAGGGGAGCGCTGCGGGGCCGGTGCTTGGTGGTCTCCACATGGCGAACGGAGGAGAAGGAGGGAGGAGAAGGAGGAGGAGGAGAAGGAGGAAGAGGAGGAGGAGGTGTAACGGGCTCGGGGCCAGGAGCGTGCTCGCAGAAGGCGCCGTTGCGGACCGCGGGTGCTTTATGGAGAGGCGCGATTCCAGCAGCAGGTCTCCGGGCTTCCCCTTGCCCTTGCCCCGCCGCCGGTTCCCCGCAGAAACCCCCCTGCCGGGAGGGGAGACCCACCACCCCGCATCCTCCCCGCTGGGAAGGGAGGTTTCCCCCGCTTCCCCCTTTCCCCCCCACTTGTCACCGGCTGGGGTCCCCCGGGACTCCCGCATCCCCCCCCGACCCCGCTGCCCCCCTTGGGCACAATGTGGGGGTCACTCCCGGAGGGGGGTCGGAGCCCCGCATCTCGTCCCCGGGGAGCCGTCGGGTTGTGAGCGCAGGCGGGCACCATATCGCGCCATATCGCACCGTGTCGCGCCATGTCGCCGCTACTACGTCCCCTCTCCCGCAGAGCGACGGAGTTGTGTGTTGGGTAGTTTGGGGGTAAAGCTGCGTGCTGCCGTGTTGACTTGGGTGCGGGAAAATAGGCTGCGGCGCTGCGATGTGAAAATGCCGCGGCGTTTGGGGAAAGCCGGTCCCGAGTCTGTCTGAGTGTGTGGAAAACCTGAGTGGTGCAAAAGGGAAAAGGTGGCGGGGTTTGGGTTGGGTGTCGTTTAAAGCTTGCAGGTGGCGAGGCGAGGTTTGATAGCTGGTGTGTGAGGTTATACAATAGTTCTCGTGGTGCCTCCGGGTGAGTTTTTAAGAAATATATTGGTAAGCACAGCAGCATAACGTGCTCATCGCAGGCTTTCTGGGAGTGGATGCGTGAAGCCCCCAGGGGCAGAGCGGGGACTTCAGGCGGCGTTGTCCCTGCTGGAAGTGAGATGAGTATGGTGAGGAAAAGGAGGCATTCATAGCTCCAAGCTCAGATTTCTGCCTGTGTTTCTACCTGGGCAAAAGGAAGGCTGCCTGTCTGCTTGTTCGTTTGTTTCTAGCATTTTACAGTTTGTACAACGTGCTCTTGTGCTTGAGCTGGGATAGATGCTCCCATGGGAGTTACTCCAGGATGGGTTACTTCTAAGCCAGAGGCTGCTCTGTGTGGCTGCTCTCAGCCACTGAACTTGAAGGTTCAGTTTAGTCTGAGGACATTCCTGTGGAGCTCCCTCTTTCTTTAAAGTCATTCCATTCCTTTCATGTGCGATATTTTTGGCTATTTCTAAAAATAGAAAAGAGGGAGCTCTGAAAGCCTGCACCTTTCCTGCATTTATCTCTAGATAAGTTTGAAGGTACTGTACAGGACAAGAACCTGATTAGGAGATTTGACCCGGGAAGAAAAGGACAAAATTTACATCAGCTGGGGATCTGTCAAGTACTGGGAGCCATGACAACAAATTCCTGCTACCTCCCTTTATTTACTTATATTCCTTCCTCTCCTTTTCAGCTTTCATGGCATATTTCAGTAGTACGCTATGCCCATCCTGAGTGGAAAAACAGTGATGATGAAAAACCTGCTAAACCACATTTTTTTAAATCAGAATGATAATCAGTGCTGTTTCTCCTTTGGTGGTGGGTGTGAGCTTGTTTCAGAATGTGCTTACTTAACTGGGCAAAAATTGTGCCCATTGTTATTGTGTGCATTGAAACAGGTTAAAAACACCAAAGACCACGTTTTTTCTTCCTGCTTCATGAGACAGCAGAGGAGAGAAAGAACTGGTGGGGAGCTGTACCCATAATTCCTTATGCGTGCAACAACCTCTGCTCAGTTACAGAACCTTTTGGTGGGCCTCTTGTAGTAATTGGATGTATTTTCACTGAATTGAGAAAGTTCAGCAGCAGAAGGAGATTTTTGGATTATCAGTTGGATCCTAGCTGCCAGTTTTGTTTTGTTCTTTTAATATTATATCTTCCTTTTCTCTGACAGTTTTGATAATCATGTAATTTTTTTCATTTCTTTTCTTACTTTTCTTTTCCTCATTGTTCAAAGGTAGAAGTCTAGATACACTTTGTTGCTTTGAAGGATTTTTTTTTTTAATTTAAAAACGTTTCTGTAATTGTTATTTCATCAGATAGTAAGTTGAACTGATTAGCCCACTTCATAGTGCTCTAATTTTCCTCTTAATACTGTCTGCAGCCACTGCTCTGCAGATAATACAACAGCATGGAAGAAGTGTGTTTGTCCAATTCTGTTCAACTGAATCTATTCTGAATATCATTTTGATTGAGATTTCATTGTGGGATTGTCATTTAATCATAGAACTGGGCATTCAAGGTGTTTAAGCTGACCTAACGAAAAACAGCTACATATCGTTAATGCACAAAAGAGTTTTTTTGTTGTTGTTGTTAGTTTTGTTTGTTTTGTTTTTTAATTAATCCACTAATGCTTGTCTACAGAAAATACTCCAACAACATCTTGTGCTGGTTGAATTGGTACCAAAAGACTAACTTTTTGAAGTTGGTGACTCATCCATAAAGGATCTGAAATTCCTGATGGAATCTTAGCTAAATAGGTATATCAGTAGGTATATCAGCAAAAGTCCAGACATAGTTTAACTTTTAAAAAGGGGTAGAAAATGCAAACCACTTCTAAAGGCTTCTATTGCTCTTTCTGTGGGAAAACAAAGAAATATTTTTTTTATTTTCTTAAGATCTCCCAAAAAATATGCCTTTGAGATTATTTTTCCCCTTCGTTGCTGAGATTATTTTTCCCCTTCACTGCTGAAAATGAAGGTCAGACAAGGTTGGTTCCAATGACAGAAGCCCTTGTTGGCCTCTTTCTTCTCTTTCTTCTGGTTTCTGCCAAAGAAGTCTGTGATACACGGTCAGTTCTGTGTAAGTTTTCAAACAAGCTTACTGAAATCGACTGTGTGATCTGAGTGGCTGAAAATCAAATGGTTGTTCCATAGGAAGTGAAAACCCCCTTACTTACTATTGCTTAAATCACAGATTCATAGAATGGCTTGGATTGGAGAGAACAGATTTAAAGATCGTCTAATCCAGTTGCCCCAAACATGGAAATCTTTCACTAGCTCAGGTTGCACAAAGCCCTGTCCAACCTGACTTTGAATCCTTCAGCAATTGTCCAGCTTTATATCCAGTCAAGATCCACCTTGTTTCAATTTAAAACCATGGCCTCTTGTTCTGCCACTACAAGGCATGGTAAAAAGTCTTTATGTAGAAGCCTTTGCTTGCTTTTGGTCCCTTGCTTGTTTATAGCTATTCTTTTCTGGGTGAAAATCCCATTTGAATTAATCAGATTCAGATTTGCTCTGTTAACTTCACTGGCAGCCCAGAGCTTATTCTCCAGAAGTTGCCACATAATGTCTGTTGTGGGTCTAAATGGGGGTCTGTGATACTCTGCTTTGAATTTTTAAGCTTTGGAGGAAATCCAGTGTTTTCTGATACCCTGTCTTGATGTCAGACTGAGTTCTGCAGATTTACAGTGGTACTATTAATGGGCCATGATTTCTTGGGCTGCTGAGTGAATTTAAAAAAAAAAAAAAAGAATAAATAAAAATTAACTGGTCACAGATAGAAAAGACAATGTGCAGACATCACATCTGAAAACCCAGTTCTCTAGGGAACACCCAAAGCTTTTGGTGTTTTTATTAGGTAGATACTTGGATAGGGCATAAATATAAACTGAAAGACCAACGTGTTTATTGCTACTACTGTGTGAAATTGGTGTTACAACTAATTTATGTTTCCCTTACTCATACCTATTTAGGCACCATTTGCTGTTTTTTGCATATCCAGGGTGAAAACTTGCTCTTCAGCGGTGCTTTTCAGAAACGCTTGCATGGCAGCAGCTGAGATAGCAGTCTGAGTGGCACTGTTGTTGCTATGCATGCACTGATTCTGAAGATCCCATGCTTTTGTTAAAGTCACATTACCACTAGTGCCTACTCGATGACATAAACTAGGGATGAAAAACAGAGGTGACAATCAGTAGATACTCTGAGCAATCATTTGTTTGTTAGATTGGATGTCAGCATTCACCCATTCCTCCGTTTTTTGGGGATATCTGTTCTTTTGGCAGTCTGTACCCTACCTATGCATTGCCAAAATAGAACTAAACACCCTTCCTGTGCTGTTAGTAGTCAGAACTCCTTAGGATCACTGCCTGGATCTCTCCCTGGCCCTCTCACGTTAAGTCCTGAGTGAAGAGTGTAAATTTAGGCTTCTCCGCTTGTCTTTCCCTTGATTACCTGAAATACTCATAGGCAATTCCACTGCTGTGGGGAATGGAGGGTAGCCGTGGTATGCAAGTGGTAATCTTTGTTGTCATGATCTTTTTTCCTAAATATTGTAGTCTGTCCATCCTCTTGAAATACAGAGTAACTTCCCTTCCCTAGGTGGGTGCACATGCTTTTATTTGCATTATTTATAAGCCATCCTGTTACAATGTCTGGTTTGTCTTTTGTAGCTGCCATCTTTCTAATTATATTGAAAATCACACACGAGTGCATGAGGATATAATTAGTTGGAGAGGGGTGGCACAGGCAGCAGAGTGGGAACAGAATGGGCTTACATGTATAAGGATAGTATTTTGATCCATTTTTCTGAAAGCTTCATGCTGCGTTATCCTCATATCTTAGCCACAACTAGAATCAGCTCCAAGGCAGATCCATGTACACAGATGTGCTAATCATTGATTTAACACATCCCCTAGGGATCTAAGGACCTGGAAGAATGTAAAGGTATACTGCTTGTTGCCAACTAACAGGTTTGTATGTGCAAGATCTTGGTTTAAAGTCATTCATGGATTTGGCCATTCTTTGTATTTAGAGTAAGGTTTCTTCTTTTCTTTTTTAATGGTGTCACTTTTATTCGCGATAAGATAGGGTGGTTGTGTTACCACATCTCTTCAATCCATTTAATCTAGTTGTTTAAATAGTCTTTAAGATATGCCCTTCCTTTGATTTTCATTTTCTCTTTGTTACACTCTCCTAAGTGAAGGGCTGATTCTTTGCTCAAAAAAGTGGAATAGTAACATTTAAAGTGAATGTCTCTTATTGATGATAAAGAGTTTGCTGAATTCATGGGGTAAAAACAGTAAATATCCATGAGACACTGACTGTCAAGCCAAGTCCACTATTTCAGTTTCAAGACTCACACTGATTTTAAAAGTAGTGCTGAGCTCTGCACAATTGCAAAACTGAACCTCATTCCTAATCCTCTCTGAGGACAGATTTTGTACAAGTCTCAACATATCTGAATCTCATGCCTAATGTCCTCTACATACAGATTCATCTGAGCTAACTTCAGTGCCTGCTTGGAGTTTGTCAAAGCTAATGGGTTTCTAGAGAAGCTTGGGGTCTCACCCCCCTGAAGTAGCTGCCTCTTCAGTAACTCAAACAGGAACATGAGATTTCAATGTGCATTTTCATAGATGTTTCTCATGCCTCTTTTTTTTTTCTGCTTTGATGAGGCACCAGTGAGTTCAGAATCCTGCTTCACAATCCATCAGTTTAAATCAATCAAAAGAAGAGGAGGAGGAAAAAAATCCAACTTTGATGGAAACACACATACTGAAAAAGGCAGTTGTATCACATTTATATTCTGCTGCATGCTTCTATCACCCACGCTTGTAAAATACTCACTGGAAACAAGATGAAGTACATTTAATTTCCCCACATACAATAATTTATTGTATTTGCTGAGTAATTACTGGAGTCTGTTATACAGTAACTTATTTTTCTACTTCTTCCATTCATTGTGCATGGGAGGGTTAACAACTCATGAACTGAAAAGCAAGTCAGTTTGTATTAGCTATTTGTTTTTAAATTGACTGAGACACTCGGCGAGAAACTTGAAAAATATATTTTGCAAAACACAGCTGGGATTTCTGGAGAATCCCATGAGAACAATTTAAAGGAGAAAGGAAAAGTGCTGGAAGAATGAAAAGTCATCATAAAACTGTGTATTTTCTTCCCTGTAGCATCTAAATCACACTCCTTTGTGCTAGAAGCTTGCTTACAATACCAATGAAACATTCAGTAACCTGTAAGAATAATGCAGTTCTGATGGCAATACTGTATGTGGGTAAATGAAGTCAGAAGAACTGTTTACACAGCCTCCTGCAGGAATCTCACCCTCTCACAGAGCAGACCTTCTGTACATACTCAATTTCATATATTCTAAAAATCTTTACCACTTGTCAGACTGGCCTTAGCTGTGCTGAGAAATCACCACGCCAGCTTCAGCAAGCAGACCTGAGGGTAAGCAAAGGAGGACAGCCTACATACTGCAGGGATGTGATACTATTGCCCTAATAGAATGAAACGTGACCCCTGATGCCATTTGTGTCTTTGTAAGGACCATGTTTACTGGCAGCTCTGAGCACTACTGTGCTCCTCGTGAAGCAGTGGGGAGGTGTCTTACGAGCATCAACGCTGGAGGGAAGATAGATGTGTGGGTCAAGCAGGAGTGTTTACACTCAGTGTGACTTAGAGATACATCAGGTAGCTCAAAATCTTTAATAGGCTGCAGAATTGTTGGCTGTAACCTACCAAGCTGAAAGTGGAACAGATCTTAAGGAAATGGGTGTGAAAACCTGATGGTGGATCACCATTGCAAGTGGGGTATTTTGATATTTAAGCTGTTAATAGAAAGGGATTCACCCAGTGAACTATACGGTGATAGCTGGTATGTTTCTCAACAGCAGGACAAGGTCAGTCAGAAGACACCAGTCTCCAGTGGTATGTTTCTAACACTAGGCTGAGTCAAGGGAATTTCAGGTCTCCCTTGTGCAAATGTAAGCCAGAAACCTACAGAGGTTTCACATCCTTGCATCACTTAGGCAAATTAATCTCTGTTATCTTGAGAATACAGAGAATGTTATTTGGAAAGACATGAGATGATATACCACAATTTGTCAGTCATGAAAACCATTAGGAGCAGGTAATGTCTTTCAACAAATAAAATACCAGTAAAATTAAATACCACTCAAGAAATATCCAGATGCCTGAAACTTTTATTGAGACAGGAACAGAACAGAGGTCAGCCTTTTGTAGCAGCCTGTGGTATTGGGAAAACTAGAGGCAGGTCATGGGGTTGTGCACTGCAACCACATTGCTACGATGAGACTGACAAAATCACATCAAGAAAATCATTGGTATATCATCATTTCAGGCACCACTGCAGCAGTGAATAGAGAGAGGACATTGTTTATGTGGGGGTGCCAAATACATTTGCTTCTGCTCTTGTGCAAGCCCACGAATCTGAGAAACAACTTGGAAATATTCAAGTATGTGATGTTAGATAAGGACAGAGGCAACTGAAAGGAAAGACAGTGAGTGGCTTGGTGCAACTCAACTTGGACTTTACATGGAAACTGTAATGACAATGCAGAGATAGCATAATGCCACATCAACCTGTCATGCCACCCCCTCCTAGGGAATATGTAGTTCATGTAAGCACAACAGCACCTGGCCAACCACCCATGGACTGTCACTGAGTTCTGCTCACCTAGAGAGTATTGGAGCTGGACTGCATGCAGCTTGCATCAGCTAACAGCTTATTATGCAAGGTAGGTGCAGAACATAATTGGCAGGTGTTCAGCAGGAAAACTTCTGTCTTTGCTACAGGAAAAGATCCTCCAAGAGAAGCTGTTCAAAGACTACATGCCAATCATTCACTTGTATGATTTGTACAAAAGCGGAGGAAATTGTGACTAGAACTGGCTGGTTTATGACTTTGCTTCTCTTATGCAGGCAGTTTCCATAGCAAAATAAAATTCTGGAACACAGAATTCTGCCAAAAATTACTTGCAATGGAAAAGTTTTGACCCAAAACAGTGAGAAGAAATACAATGTACAGGAAAAAAAAAAAAAAAAAAAAAAAAAAACACAAAACAAACAAACAAACAAAAAAAAAAACAACTGATTTTTGGAGGTTTTGTTTTCTTTTAAATTAATTTGCAAAAATAAAATGAACAACCACTTTGAGTTGCAGTAGTGTTGGGTTTGGGTTGTTTGGTTGGTTTGGTTTTTGTTTGTTTGTTTGTTTGTTTTTATTTCTTCGTTTATTTCCAAAGAAGCATGTGAGGATTTATCTTTTTCTCAATTTTATGCAACTGTCTTCAGTTTGGTAGAGACAATACTACTTTTGTACTTACCAGTACTTAACTAGAATAAGAGAAGGGTTGTGGCTTGAAGGAACAAAAAGAGATTAAGGATGCAGTCAATGAACCCTACCACCATAATTCTGCTTGTGTACATATTTCTTTTCATCAAGTGGATTTTTACAGAGATTTTCTTCGGTTTGTGGATGTATGGTGGACATAAGAGGTAAAGTAGGGGAGCAGGGAACCATGGAGGAAATTGTTTTGGGGTGACTGAAAACATAAGCTGTTTTTGGCTTTTTTTCATTGCTAACATGAAGAAAATGTGGTGTAATTTCAGATAGAATGAAATGTGTATATATATATATATATATCTGAAGATAGAAAGAAATATTTTGTTTGCTTTGTGCTATATCTTTATGGTATGTAGTTTTTTTGTTTTGTTTAAAAAAAAAATTAAGAAAAAAAGTGATTTCAATTTTGAAACCAAATGGTGGAGTTATTAACTAAAAGTATGTCCTCAAGCCCCTACACTGAGCTGACTTTCAGCTTGCCTGTTCTTTTCTTCAGATTTTTCAGTTCTCTTAAAAGAAGTGAGGGCAAGCAGCTGGTGTTCAACAGAGTAGCAGTTGTATAAATAGGATTCATTGCATTTATTTAATATTACTTCTGTTCCTCGCAAGTCACTGTGGTTGTCCATACAGAAATGGAAACACCAAAGACAGATTTTTCCTGCCTCAGTGTAACAGCTCTTCATCTAAAAGTTTGTGATGCTCTTTTTTTTTTTTCCTAACCTGTAACACTCTCATTGCCTAGGAGTAACATCAGACGTTGTTTCCTTTCACCACGAGTCATCAGTAAGCAACTTGTGTGAAGAAAGATTAATGTTGGGATAAACAAAGAATAGTAGGAAGAGGTCCTACATGGAACCCCAAAAAATGAGTAAACATTGTTGACCTTTCTTTGCTCCGGTTGGCTTTATTCGCTAAATATGAAGATATGGGTCAAGGAAATGGTAAATGAACTTGCTGACATTTTTTCAATACCAATAGATCTGCACTTCCTCTCCTGACAGTCTACTGACTGTCAGTGACTTTTCCAGTCTATAAAGCTTTGCAATTAGTCTGTAGTTGTTTATCCAACCTAATGTTCATGTCTTTGGAATCAACACCACAAGGGTGTTCAAAGGAAAAACACAGCTCTTTTAAGATCAACTAATCCATTTCAAGAAGGAGCTCACCCTGCAATGACTTTCAGCCCAGCAGCCCCAGAAGAATTCTGTCTGCAATCAGAAAAATCATAATTATTGTCAAACAATGAATGTTGTTTGAAAGTAATTAACATCAATAGTGTTAACTAATATTTGATGTAAACTGTATTCTGTCTCAGGTTAGACAAAGTTAACTTAGAGGTGGATGTTATTACATTTCCTGGTTATCTGGAGTCAGGACAAAAGGTGGTGTATGCTGTTCCTTCAACGTATGACTTTGAAATTTGTATTAATCATCTGTGCCACCATCAAGGCATTATCATTATCATTATTTATTATATATATTATCATTAATTTAACTTAAGCTGCTGAGCTGTGCTCTGTGAGATTCCTGCTTAAAAGTGCTTGTGCCAAGTGATGGAATTATATGTTGCTGCACTCCTGGCAGGATATGAAGATGTTTGTTTGTAATGTCAGTGCCCTCAGTGACAGATGTTTTTAACTGAACTGTGGGCTGCAGTTTGGCATTATCAGAAAGGAAATTTCTGACTAAATTTGGAATTTGATTTTTTTTTTTTTTTTTTTTGCAAGCCTTCATTTGATTACCAGAACTTACTCTGGTTAGCATATAACTCTGTCTTCCCTCAATCATGTCTTCCTGGAAAACAAACATCTTCATAATACATGTACTTTCTTACATTATCAATGTTGCCGTCTTTTTATAATGATAAGTCTTCTTTTATCTTTAGAGGTATTCCTCCCCCATCTTCATTTATACAGTTGTGATTGCTATTGCTGCTGTCAGTGACTTGGTTGGATGAATGCATCTCACAGCCCTTAAACATGACTTAATCTGGTCCTAAGTAATCATGGAGTTCTTAGCTGAACTCAATTAAATGACTTCACATAGAGTTCAAAAAAGTTAATGTTTGGCTGCATTATTGCTTTTACTGGGCAGGAAAATATACTTTTAAGTGTGAGCAACATAAATTCCAAAGACAAGATGACTTTGAAAGATGTAATCATTAAAAAAAAAAAAAAAAAAAGAAAAGGTTCATTGAGTCGAAGCAACTTTTCGTGATTCTTTTGATATTTACTTGTCTAGCTCCTAAATTTTTTTTCAGAACACAGTAGTTCCTGATTCCAGGAAGTTTGCCCTGGTTTAGGGGACTATGTTTCACACTGAATTTTACCATGGAGTGCATGCAGATCATGCTAGTTACTTGCAATGATGTGAGGTAGAAAGACTTTTAAAAAGTCCTACATTACAAGTGAGAATAATTATCTTAAAACTCCCATTCCTCTTACTTATTGTTTAAGACAGGGATAGGTAGCCATAGCAAAATACTAAGTATTTATGCTTGTAGAGTTTCATTTAGTTGTGTGATCTTCAGCAGAAACCAGTCAATGATGCAGGTAATAAACAAAAGGGAAAAGGGGAAAGTGTTTATAATAAAGTATTCAACAAGGAAAACAGAAGGACAGGAGCAAAATCTACAGTGTTTTGTGAAGGAGAGGTGAGTCAGGCAGTAAATGGTATGCTAATGAGAGCAGAGAGAGCACCATGCAAGTTTAGAGTACAGCTCATATCAAACCACAGGACAGAAAAGCACATTTTGAGATTTTGCACTCTGCCTTGTTGGAGGTGTTGTCAACACTGAAGTGTGTTTTCACTGGCACTGATTGGCTCCGTGGTCAGAGAGAAAGAGGGGTGATGTGAGGTCAGGATACCCACATCATCCTAGACCTTGGCCCAGGGCATTTCCTTTACTTGGTGCTTTATGCCTTACCAGCTCCTCCATCCTCTCTGCCACCAAAAAAAAAAAAAAAAAAAAAAAGGCAAACAAACAAAAACCTTTGTCTCCTCAGGATTACAAAGTGTAAACTTTGTAATTCCATACCTGCAAGCTTCTTCTGCTTTCTGTGACTGGTTTGGTGTGACTGTCCAAGCCACACAACTGTTCTGGGTTTTGTTTATGTGTGTGTATTCAGTAATAAAGCCTCTGACACCCTGACTGTCAGGAGTCAGATTCTTTTCAGGCTGGTCCCCAGCTTGGCTTCCAGAGGAACATGGTGTTCTTTGACCTTGCTTGCACATCCAGTTGACGTTCCTTCCTTTACTGGTCTTCCCAATCCTCATTTATTTTTGTGTCTTATAGCTTCGTTTGGACTTCATGTGATGATGACAGCAAGAGGAAACTGATGTTTCCTCAGTAACTGCATTATGTCAGAAGTATAAACTGGGATTACATGCAAGAATTGATTAAGGCATTCTTGGTAGTAATTGCAACACTGCATGTGTTTTAAGTCTGAACAGATATGAATAGCCTTAGTGAGACACTACAAGTTTCAGTCAAATCATCAGTGATTCAGGATTGATACTTCTAAAAATGATTTGCTTTTAAGCCTTCAAACAATTCTGCTGCTGGAAGGTTTTGCTGATGAATTGTGGAGTGCAGGAGGTAATTGAAATACTTCAGTTCAGGTGAGTGACAGATGGAAATTAGAAACTAATTTTCAGAACTTCTCTCTCCCTCTGCCTTAATGTAGCAGAAAGAGTTCATGCCCTGTTTATCAGTTTGCTGTAAACAGTAGCTGAACAGTCAAGCAGTAACAGCTTGCAAAGAAATGCTGGGGTGCTGGGAGGGTGTAGCTGTTATCTTGAAAGTCACACAAAAATTCACATGTGATGTGTGCACAATGCATCCATATACAACAAATGTGAGTTACTGTAGATATAGCTGGACTTTCAGTGAGGGAAAGGGCAGAAGGCAGTTGATAAACAAAAGTGGGGTGGAGAAAGAAGGGAATGAAGTGGTGTAAGTATGAGCATCAGGAGTTGTTGAAGAGTGTTGTAGGAATGAGGCTTTGTCACTGTTTCTTTTCCATTTTCTGTACGTGCTTACTAGAAGATAGGGTCCTCACAGCCAGTTCAGGGGTCTGTGCTCATGTACATGTGCTCACATATATACAAACCTTCACTTCTCCAGACCCGTCGTATACTGCAGAGCTGCTGTTCTTATCAGTGTGTCAGGAGCCCTCTTAGCTCTCCTATTCTCTACTTTTGCCCTTGGAATATGCGTGTGGTTTGACATCCTGTGCAAATAGGAGGGGAGTTTCAGTTAGTTTCATTTGCTGATCTTTTAATCACTTTACTGAATGTTTGTCTTAGGTGTATCCTCTGAGAAGGCAACTAAGCTGGGCAAGTACCTTCAAAACAACATTAATTTCCCCCTTCTTTCCATCTATACAAGAATTAAAGTTTACAATGTTGATCCTTTGATAATAGCTGAGCGTGGTGCAGCCAGTAGAGTTATACAAATTTATAGAAGATGGCCTGTGCTTTGTGAAAGTGTAATGCAACCATGGTCAGGCAGCCTAGCTCTATGTACTATACAGCATTGGGTGAAATCAAGTCAAACACTCCTTGAGTTTTGCTTTCATTTCCAGCTTGCTCAAGTTAAGTAGTAAGTAATGCAGGTGTTCAATCTTCTTCAAATTGCAGTATTAATGTAAAGTTTTTATTTTTTTAGAAATCTTCATTCTGCTGCTGAAGTCTCAGCTCCCATCTTGGTCACTCTTACAGCTCTAAAATGAAACAGAACCAAAAATAAATTGCAAACTGAAAACTGTGGGTGTCCATGTTTCAAGATATATGCTGGACCTTTTGATGTCAACTCTTTCATGTTCTAGAGAAGTTATGCTGCCAGAGATTTCTCATAACAACTTTCCCCCTACTGTTGAAGTTTTTTTTTGATGGAATTTGACAGATCTTTGATTGTCTTGAATTTAATGGCACAGCTTTTACAGATTCAGTGGGATCAAGACTTGATTCAGTGTTTGATGGTGAAAAAGAACTGAAGTTTAATCTTGGTTAACAAAAATAAATAAATAAATAAATAAATCAGATATCTCACCTGGATTTCATATGCTTTCCAGGGGACAGAATAGTTCTTGTATGTGTTTATAAGCATTCATGCTGCACACACTGATGTGCAATAAACACCAGTTTATTAAGGTCTTTCTTTTCCAGCCAAACGTGTTTAGCTCCATAAACTCAGCCCTCAGCATGTGCCCTTTTTTTTTTTTTTTTTTTTTTTCTTTTCCTGCCACTATCTATTCTGTTTTGCTGCCTTTGTATATTGGTCTCACAACCTAGCTGGAAAACAATCAAATCAAATCAAATTAGCCCCTCTGACAACAAAAAGACCCTGGTGCTTGCTCAAATGTCTAGTCTGCTATCGAAGAACTTGTAACATTGACACACTTCTTCCACTTCTTCAGGAAGTTACACATTGTGGTGATTTGGCCAGAAAGGAAAATGAGTAGGTATAAAATAGCTTGGCAGATGTGGAAGGGATGGATGCTCTGATGCATTTGGATCACGAGTCATGCATTATGTCATCTGTCTGTCCAGGGACTAGGCAGGAGAGGTGTGTAGGTTTGTTACCTTGCAGTCTGCAACTATCCACTGAACACCTGGAGGCTGCCTCTGCCAGGCAGGGTGTTGAGCATGAGACTGCTCTGATTCCTTCATACCAGCACCAGTATCTGTGGTTGGAATCCACTGCTGAGTGAATACAGATCAGCTACTACAATTTCAAATAACTCCCTGCCTAATAAGTGTCATCCTGAAGAGGGTACCTGGCAAGGTCAACCATAATGTAGTCTTTCTGAGCTATAAGAAGTCAGGACCTTGAGATGGGTTGCTAAAAGAGAGCTGTTTTGACTAGATATATACATAAAGTGAGAGACTGGATTAAAAATAATAATAATAATAATGAAAAATTTAAAATGCTCTAAGCAAAAGAAGCGGGCATGCAAATGAAAGATTTTGTTGAGGAATGGTGTTTTTAGCATGACTTTGAGCATAGGACAGGCTTCTGTAACCCTAAAATGTTCACATAATACAATGAAGATTAGCCTAGAAATTAAAAGGACTTAATTAAAATGTTAGTCTCACTTCACTAACCACTTATTACTATGATAGCGTAGCTGAGTTTGGTAATGAGATATGCCAATTATAGATGTTTTCTTTCTCAAAAAAAAAAAAAAATTAGAAAAGGAAAAGATTTTCAAGGTCAATCATTTTCTCTTTTATTTAAGAGAAGCTGTACTCCTGTTTAAAATGGTTTTGAAAAATAGGTTATAAGGAAAAGACAATTCCTATGGTCAAAATGAGAGGGGAAAAAGGCCAACTCTAAGATTCTTTTAATGTGTGTATTTTTAAACCTACTCTAAGATTCATTTAATACATGTATTTTTAAACTCCAAACATTAAGCTGAAATGCAGTTCACTTCTGAGCCTGATGTAAAGGAAAAAGGCTAAGACTTTGAAATTTTAGGAAATAATTGGCATTACATGAAATTTGATGATATGCCATATTTTACAGTTGTTTGTTTGTTTGTTTGTTTTATATATATATTTTTCCCTAACATAAGGGTGTGTTTCTAAGTAGCAGATTTCCTTTTTTATCATAAGACTGTTATAACAGAGGACATGATTGTCACACCGCTCTTCACATGAACAAATACTTCAAGTGAAAGTATTAACCAGTGGCAGTTAAATTGCTTCTCCTTTTGAGGGCCTGTGATCTTTGAATAAAATGTGGGAGATCATCTTGACACTCAATTTTTATTTATTTTTTTTTTTATCACCGCTGCTATTCCTTGTGAGGATGTGTTTTCCTTTTAGTCTGAATTCCTGCCCTTTGACCTTTCTCTGGCAGCCCCACGAGGGTTAGCTCTGTCAGTGTTGTTTTCTGCTGCCAATCTTACTACCTTCTACAACCATAGCTGCATGCAAGGCCAGCTGGATGCACAAGGCCATGCTCTGCTGACACTTGCATCTGTGTAATCTATTTGAAGGCTTGTAAAGAAGAGCAAAACTTAGACCTTTGCATTCTCTAATGGATTTCATTTGTCTGTGCCATGGGATTTGTTTTGTCTTTGTTGCAGCCTCACCCTGAACCCTCTTACTGCTCTTACTTGCTACCTTCTTACTTTGACTCCCCCTGAAAATGCAGAAAAAAATAATCTTTTCTGTTCTTCTTGCTTCACCATATAAATTTATTTGCATTGCACTCTTTTAAGAGACAAAACTAACATCTACAACTTATCTCCAGAGCAGCCACTTAAACTGTGAAATATTTGTATTTCACCAGAGTCCCAGTGGGGTGATCTATAGGAGCCAGGCAAAGCAGTCTGGGTGCCCATGGCTTACCTAAAACTTAAAACAGAGAAGTGGAGCCAGCGATGACTCTTCTGGTGATGCACATTTCACAGGAAATAGTGCTGCAGCCAGCAAGGACCTTAGAGTGTTTGTTTTTTTTTTAAAATTTTTTTTTAGATTTATTATTTTAGAAATGCAGTTTTTCAGAGTCCAAATTTCTCAGATCCAGTTTCTCTTCATTTCTGTGTGCTTGGTTATGCTAAGCATGCACAAAGAGTAATATACAAGGGCAGTGCTTTTACTCCTCTTCCTTTTCTTTAATATTGCTGAACTCTGTTCCTTTGTGACTGCTGTCCAGGCAAAGTCTCTAAGGATACAAAGCCTCCTGCTTCACCCCAGCTTCCATCCACCTAGCTCAGGTGGAAGCAGCCACTTACAATAGTAGCAGAAGGCCGCTGTAGTTACGTTTCCCTGGACAGATGATAACACTGATGGCTGACCTCTGCCAGTGGCCTTTTTCCATCACTGCTATTCAACACCCATATATGACAGTGGTGGGAGCCTTTGTCTGGAAGGTGGAAGCACTGAGTTTAATTTCACCTGCATGTTGCTGCATGGATTTGAGGTGGAAATGCAGAGCAGACACATCTCCTGAACAGTGCCTCAGCCCTCCTTGTGGCCGTGGGGTGCTGTGAACATGCCCCTCATCATGCAGGAGAACAGATAATTAGCTCTGCTTGAAACAGCCCCAAGCGTACAGCAGCTGTGAACACATCCACCTGGGAAATGGAGATGTTTGTATGAAACAAAGCCCACCAGGCAGGGTGATAGCTGAGCAGAATTTCTGAAGTGTCAAAGTGAAGAATTAGACCCCAGAGACTCAAAGGGAGGGAGCAAGAGACTAAAAGTACAGTGAGCACTGAAGGCAATCACCTGATGCTGAAATCTGTCACTGCCTATCATGATTTAAGCAATCGGCAACAGGGTACAGCAGTATTAGCAGGTCATCTGAATACCACTTCTGGTCAACTTCTTCATCTGAAGTTTGCTTGCTTCCTTGTTTGCTGGCACCACTGGATGTCAGAGACTACTACAGAGCTCACCTTGGACTCTGGCAGAGCCTTGAAGCCTAATTATGTTTGTTTAACTTTAAAATAAATGTTTCCTCCCTTTTGGCAAGCTTCATGACTAGCATTGTTTTGCAAGCTAGCAAAAAAGAAAAGCAGATAGCTTGCTGCTAAAGGAAATGTAGCTACTTTTTGCCTTGGGGTGGACTCAAAAATTTATTTTTAATTGATAAGCACCCAAATCTCAGTCTGGAACAAAGTCCTGGCTTTGCTAAGTTCTGCTATTTTAATTAGTGGAGAGCAAAGCCCTGAGTAACCTGGAGCTGTATTTGGCCATAATCAGTATGTAAAGAAGAAAGCAGGTGTGATAATAGTTTGGTGGGAGTTTTCAGGGAATGCTCATAGTATAGGGTAAATTACTTACTATCCAGTTTCTCAGCAGTCTCCAAGGGATAACTAATTTAATCAGTTCTTTAAATGTTTTATTTCTTACAAGAGGCTGTTCATTTGGCTAATTATTTTGGAAGTTTTGCATGCAGCATGTTGCTAAGTTGTATATAGAGAATAGAATCTTTTATCTGAATATTGCCTTTGAATGTCACTTAGCACTGTGCTTGTCAGAAATTTGTGGTGACTTTCTGCAAGCTGCTGCCCCATATTCAGCCATTTCCTGCAGCTCATGGGATAAAGGAGTGGTGTGGTTTAAAACAAAACTGTTGTTTGCTGTTGAATGAGTAGCATGTTTTGTAAGTCCAGTTGGCAAGAGGTGAAAGAAAAGCTCCTGTTTCAATACTAAGTGTAAACATTTGTGTTATAAGAAGTGTTCTGGTGTATAAGAAGATGCAGTAGGGAACCAAATGGAGAGGAAAGCAAGGATTTGATCCATGAAGATCTAAGGTGATTTGAGATTAGGCTGTTCACTCGCAGAGTACAGGGTGACACTTGGTACCTAATATTTCATCCATTGATTTCTTCACTCAGGTGGATGCACTTGGTCTATTCCATTTCTGAGCTTCAGTATTTTGCTGCTTGTCCTGTTGTCCTCTTTACTCTTCCAGGTATCCACCAGACTCGTTAGATCCACTGAACTGTCTTGTTCTCTGGTCCAGCTAGTTTATAGTTTTCATTCCAGATCTGTGCTGCTGAAATTTGTTTTATATTGGCTGGATTTGGCCTGCATCTTTTTTCCAGCTGGGCTGAATTTCATCTAAATTATGTATTCTGCATTATGCCAGTGATGAAGTATATAAAATTTTTAAGTCTGTAACATGCCATGTTAATCTGTTGATGCCTCTCACAGGTGAACTCCCATAGGCTTCCACGCACATGCTGTGACTCCTGACTGCATGGATTTATCAAAACAAAACATAAATATGTATATAAACAGTGGGGGGCTTTTTCCCTGCTGTTATCTCCTTTAACTCTTAAGACTGTATTCTTAGTTGTGAAGAAATTGAGATGTGTAAAAAGAGAAAGCAAAAAGCTTTGCTGATTTGCGTAGCACAGAGAGCACATAAGCTGTCCTTCCTGTTCCAGTTGTGTGCAGGTAGACCTTTGAAACAGCACTTTTTCTAGTGCCCTTTCATTCTCTCATCCATACTTGTCCCACTCGTGGCTTCACTGAACAGAAAGATCTCAGAGAATGGTACTCTGTATCTGTCTGCAGGGAAGGAAGGATAGGTGTGGGGATCAAAATATTGCCCTACAACATCAGAAGTACATGCTCAGCTCCTAACTCTGCCTCTGACCTTGGTAAGTCATTGCTGTCCCAGTCCTTCAGTGCTAGTTGAGAACTATCTTCATGCATGTTGGTCTGTGAAAAAAAGAGTTGATACTGTTCCCTTGCAAGGAATCATGAGGACAAATGGAAGTCATCACACTCAATGGACAACAAGGAAGATGAGGTTATTGACTTTATCTGGGTACACTTGTTAGCTGTCACTCATATCTGCTTGATACTGCACTGGGAAGAAAGTTAGAAAGGAGATCTGTTCTTCTAGGCTGTCTTTTCTTTGCCTTTCTGTTTCAAATTCTCCAAGGTTTCTGTTAGTGAGCATTTTCCCTGTAACTATGAGTTAAAAACTGTGCTTAATTTGATCATCCTAATATGAGTCCAACACCTGTGGGTTTAAAAAGAAACCAGGTTGTTAAGTAGGGTAGAGCATATGAAATTGTAAGGTAATTGCAACAGGAGTGGTAGAAGGTGAGGTTAGCAGTCTAATCAGCCCAAGTGTCACTGATGGAAACTTGCACAGACTGGAAGGCACGTGTTGGATGTTGGATTTTCTCCTGGTTGATTGTTTTCTTCTATCCTAGCAAACAGATGCACAAGATTCAAATAAGAGCTCTCTAACTCCTTCTGCTGGCTCATCTCCCAAGGATTGTTTCTGTTGATCATTCTGCACTGTACTATTTTGCCTTCTTCCCTCTGTGTCTGTCTTCAGGGAAGTACATATACAAAACTCACACAGTCTGCTGCTGTGAGAATGCTATATGCAAGATTTGTTTTGTTTTGATTTGATTTGGTTTTGTTTGCTTATTTGTTTGGGGCTTGGGGGTTTTGTTTGTTGTTTTTTTGATGAACACTGATGAATATTCTAGGATTGTTCAAAAGTACTAAGTAGGTCTTTTCAATACACAGATTTTTTTGTTTACTGGCTTTTAGGGAAAAAAATATTGTTGTTTTTTTGTTTTTTTGTTTTTTTTTTGTTTGTTTGTTTTTTTTGCTTTCTTTCAAAAGTATTCTATTGTTTAAAGACTGACCATCTGAAAAAATTATTTCCATCTGGAGCTGCATTTATTTTCTTTGGTGGTCCAGGTTTTTAGTGAGACCACATTCACGTAATCCAGTCAGGCATCCAAGAAGGGGTACCACACTGCCTTGGAATGGCACATATACAGTACTTCTTTATAATAATCTTTCACCTCCAACCATTTCAGTCCATGGACTTCCTGAGTTGAATGCAATTTTTGTGTACTTAGCTCAGAGGAAAAAAGCAAGAATATTTTTACTAGGCTTAAATTCACTAGAGAGAGAGCCATATGAGCAGGGAGAGACAGGGAGACAGCTGAAGCAAATATATCTTAGAATTGGAGGTGACATCCATGAAAAATGATCTGTTCTTTTTTTGTCTGGCCAGGCTTTGCCTACCAATGTCTTCACAGCATTAATCACAACTAAAAGGTTCTGTGGGAAACCTTTTGCTCTGTGTTAAGAAATACTAATAAGGATGTGGACTTAATGTTTTCTCTCTCTTCAAAGGGTATGCTTGCTGCAGCTTGGGAAGGAAAACTGTCAGCAGAGGGTTTTAACCCTGGAGAGGAGGAGACCATCTCCAGCTCACAAGATATTTATATTCCCTTGTTGTTAAGCATGAGATTGGCAGCAGCTAATATTTCCAGTGGCAGAAGAGGCAGACATGTTGCAAATGTCCCAGCATGTGGCCAAAGGACTTGACCATGTTCTTAGTTAGAAACTAGGTTAAAGAAGAGAAGCCCTGTGTGAAAATCCAAGAATTAGAACTGTGGCTTCATGTGGTGGCTGTATGGTACAGCAAGACCAACAGTAATTGGATGTCCTTTGCCTGATGTCACAGAGCATGCTGCTTACCCCTCTGGTATACCAGACGTGGAGGAGGACAGCACTGTCCAGGAAGCACAGGGAGACCAAAATATCCATTATGGGTTTATGTAGATGCAAGGCGGGATGAATTGTTCCTTAGGTGGGGTGATCCATAATGCTCTGTGGAAATACAATTGCATGAATGAGGGTGGTTTTATTTTCATGGGTTTTGTGTGCTCACACCTGGAGCTTGAGTTCAACGTAGATCTAATTGCTGTACTCCCCTTGCTCTCCTGATCACAAGATGCCTGTCATTGTAAGCCAGGAGTATATAAGCACCTCTAATGTGATAGTCTCAGAAATAAATCCCAAATTATTTGGCACCAGCCTGATTTATAGCCCAAGACCAAAGCCCCATAATAGAGCACCATTTATTCTGTTTTTATGTCTAACCTGTTTCTGGTTTGTGTTGGCAGTAGTAATGGGTTGACAAAAAATGTTTTTTGTCTTTTATTCAAACACCAGTATGTCTGAAAGACTTTGTAAGCCACGTGTGTATAAAGCCAATCTTTTCAGATAAATTATAAGAACCAAAATCTATTTAGAAGCGCTGTTTATTGCAGATTAACAGCCACATGAGAATGCAGAAGCTGGCCTATAGCATCAGAAGCAGTGTTTCACCTCAACTGTACAGTAGCAAAAAAAAATGCTTTGGAGTACTTGCTGCTACTTATGACGATGTCACTTGAACATGGGCCGGTGCTTTGTGGGCAAGGTTTTCTGAAGCATTCAGCCTTGGCCTAACCTTCCTCCCATAGCAACCAATGGTAAAACTATGGATGACAGTGAATGAAGAGTCTGAGTATAAGCTGAGTGCTGCAGAAAATCCTATACAGTGAAGTATTGTCACAATAGTGGAGTGTTGTCACTGTCATATTAGACTGTCTGATTCTTTACCATTTGTAAAGGAAGACTGAACCATGCACTCAGACATCACAATAATGAGCGGAGAGAGAGACCCGAAATCCCTGCATGATAAATGCAATAGCAACACGGTATTGTCAGAAGACCTTCAGCAAAAGCTATACGCTGTCAAGTAATAGCATAAATACTGTGGTGTTTGGAGTACAGCATATTGAGATGCAAATGGTATATGAATTTTAACAAACTACTTTAACACATCCTAACTTTAGGCTTTGTGATAGTGTCACAGAACTTAAGTACAACAAAAGAATGAATTCAAGTAAGTGGAACAAAAGAATGTTAGTTTCTTGAATAACAAATCCCAATTTGTTAACGGAGTGTTAGCAAAACCCCAGGACAGTGCTATCACTTTCTGTTAGTTTTAGATGCCTTTTGTTTATGAGAGTAACGTTGAGATACTTTATTTATATTAATCTTCTGTAGCTCTGGCTGAAAACTGGATGTGGTTTGAATGAAGAGTTCTTCAGGTCAACCCCCACTCACTAGTGTAGGGCTAGCCTTGCTATTGGGATCAATCCAGGTGCTCCATAAGATTATATTATAAATCATCTTTCTCTTTAATACTGCACAAGAGTCTTTTGTGAATAAAGCCACAGTGTTAATCTATTCCTTGGCTTTTAAAGTAAGTGCTTGTTAGAAGGTGAAGAAGGCACACTGCTCCAGTGTGAATCCTGAATAGGAGACCCCTATTCCCTTGATGGCAGTGAATGAAATCAAGGGCAAAACTTCCAGGTGCCTTTGCAGTGCTCAGTGGGGCAGCACAGGCATTATAGGAGTCAGATGCAGCAGCTACCTTGTCACTGCAGCCCTTACTTTGGCCACTTCTACCTTCTTTTGTGTATCTGTAGCTTTTGTTTACCAGCCTGCTTATGCTGGAATCCCTTTGTCAAATCCAACAGCAGTGCAATGATTTGAGGAAATGTCTCTTCTTTAACTAACAGAGACATAACTTTTCAATATTTTTCTTTGGTTTTGTTTTCTTGTCAAATACAGATGAAATTTAACGCATTGCATCTTCAATAATTTTCTTCAGAAAATTATTGCTATCTCTGTGCTTTCCAGACAATTCACCTTTTCTCTCACTTTGCTGAGCTCCAGAAGAGCAAGGCTGTCAAACTGTAAAATCTTCAGTTTGGGGGAAGATTTCCAGGGATTTCTAGAGCACAGCTGATGGGGGAAACAGGAGAAGGGAATTTACAGTGAAACAGTATGAATGCCGTGTTTTACTGCAGTTTCCTTTCTGAAATAATAATAATAATTAATAATAATAATAATAATAATAAATAATATCTATGCTTCTAGTGGTCCTTGCTCACTGGCAGAGGTGAAGGTAGCTGTGTCAGGCCAGCTCCCCAGCCCAGGTTTCTGTCTGTCCTTCCCTTGCCTGGATGGGCAAAGACAAAATGGGTCTATTCACTCTGCTGCTCTTGAAATGTAAGACTGAAATATATACATATGAGACTGTTGCTTCCTCTGTTCCTGTTGGGACCAGACCTAAGCACAAAGCATTGTGTGTTGTAGCTGAAAAAAAAATAAAATAATAATAATAAATCGTTTAAATCCCTTGCAAACAAGTCTTGCACCAGTCAGTTTGATTTATTTTTTTCTCTCCACACACATCCCATCCTAAACAAATTACAGGTTTCAAAGTGGCTTCTCTGTGTCAGCCGTGTGTGAAACCTGAATTGGGACCAACAAAATGTCCGTACCCTGGCTGCAGGCCGCAGAGCTCCATGAGCAGTGGCCAGGGGCAGCCCTGTGCTGGTCATGGCTGGTGCCAGATGGTTCAGGCCAGTCAGCCACAGCTGCGGAGCCTCTGTCAAAGCATACTAAGGATATGGCAGAAATGTTGGACAGGTGGAGGAGTGAGGAGAAAAGTGTGTGACACGGCAGAGGGAAGAGCATGGAGGGAGCCAGAGGAGTAGCAGCAGCTGCATGGCCCTGGAGCTGGCACCCGTTGCAGTCTGTATGGAGAGCCTAGGTGGGCTCAGAGCCTTCCTGACAGGAGCTACAGTGGTGGGGAGAACCAGAGGGGAACAGGTAGAGAGGGAAGGAGTGCAGTCCACCACGGACCTGACCGACCTCCTCACCAATCCAGGCACAGCAGGCTCTGGAGTGAAGGCATGGATCTAGGCCTCGGCAAAGGAGGGCAGGTGGTGGTTTGTTTGTTTCTTACTATCTAGGTTTCTTTTACCTGTCAATGAAATTAATTTTCCCTAAATTGAGGGCATTTTGCCTGTGACAGTAATTGCTAAGTAATCTCCCTTTGTCTCAACTCTTTCTTGTCTGATTTTCTCCCGCTCTCCAGGAGTGATTGAGGAGCTGGGCAGGAGTCTGCCCCTTGAGCCAAGGTTAACTCTCCACCATATTCTACAAAGGAAGCAGCTTATTCTCTTAAAATAAATAAATAATATTTAAAAACCTCTTCCATTAGTCTGGGCTCTGTTAGGGTACTACAAAAATATGATTTCTAATGCTCTTTAATGGGAAAAACACATACTAATTTAACAAAGCATAACACTGCTCAGTCATTACTCAAGACCCAGAGAATATAGTTTTCTCATCAGCTGAATGAGGAAAGTCAGAGTAGCTGATCTCAGTAATCTAGCCTGGTCTTTGAAAAAAAAAAAAAAAAAAACAACTACAAAACAAGTAACTGTTGTGAAAAATGCATGTGACTAGAGGTTGACCATGTCTCTGTGCAAAAAAGACTTGTTTTTATTGATTTCTGTGAACCTGTTCTTCAAAAGTGTTTAAAGATACTGCAAGTTTTGGAGCTAGAGGGACAGATATGTTTTCTTTTCTGAAACAGTTCATGATCTCACAGCAATTCCTAAATTCTTCTGGTCATAAGGTCATAACTTCCAGGAACAGGCTGTACTTTCTGACCAGGTGCATCCCAATTATAGAATCACAGAATGGTTTGGGTTGGAAGGGACCTTAAACATCACCCAGATCCAACCCCCCTGCCATGGTCAGGGATGCCACCCACTAGACCATGTTGGCCATGGCCCCATGCAACCCTGTATGATCTCTTTCAGCACTCTGCTAACACCTGGAGAGTAACACTTGTGTAACTGATTCATAGTATAGTTGCTACTGATCTTCTTTTTTTTTGAAAAAGAACACTTTTCTATGTGTTTATTTAATATCCCAACTAATAAGAAAAACACACTGAAATCAGAAGAGACTTTTAAATGTGGATTTTTTCTTTTTACAATACATTGTGAGACACAAAGTGAGCAGTGACTTTTTAAAGATATACTTGCTCAGAGTAATTAATTCTTGCCTACCTGGATCTGTCATTGGGGCTATGTCCTGGTTAGAGGTCAACCTCTTATCTGTGCTAGAGAACAACAGACAGACACTAATAATAGTGTTACTCTGCACCCATAGGAGGCCTGTAAATAGATCTTGATTTAGGCAGTGATGCATGTCTAAATGCAGGCTTTGCGGTCTCTCCCATTTACCCTTTGGCTGCATGGAGTGTCCTTTTGCAATGTCAATTACAGGCAGTCTCAGGGCTTGCAGGTGGAATTTGATGCAGTACATAATCCTAGTGAGAGGTGTGGGTTCTCTGCCAGTCTGCCTGCTTGTATAGTCATCTACAAGCTGCCGTCATACTCTGCATTGCTTTTGTGTAACCCTGTGAAATACCTCATTCCTCACATTGCACATATACACACAAATCTGCTGACAGCCTCTATCAAAGTGTGAATTTCCAGAAGAGGTACAAAGTTTCTTGATAGCTGATGACAATAATAGAGTGTTTCAATCCAGAGAGTTCAAATGCGACTGTTAAACATCTCTCAGCAAATGCTCTTTAAACACAATAATGATAGAAGTGTTTTCACTGAGAGACAAAAAGAAGATCAGCACTGCTGTAAATTGCAGATGTTGTAAAGGAATAGCAATAGGACAAAGCTGTCTTCTTAAGTTGCTAGAAAATAGAAACTGATTCTAGTCTCAATCGCAGTTCAGGTTTCTAATCCCTTTCATCTCATCACCCTTGCTGAGCTAAAGATGAAGCCATTTCAAATTTCAAAACAGATCCCCTGCTGTCAGATTGGGGTAATGCTTTCTCAGACCTAAAATGGAACATGCTTTAAATGGGTCACTCTTCATCTTCAGATTTTGCTTGCCTTCAAATGCCAAGGCACCTGTCCCTACCCTATCCTTCTGTTGTTAAAGGAAAGTTTGGCTCCATGTGGCTTTTGCCTGTTTGAGAAGGTAGAATCAGAGAGGGATGTAAAATTATGTATTTTTTTTTTTAGCTTTATATTTGGGAGACCAGCAGAGCACCTTAAAAAGTCTCTTTGTGTTCATATTCCATTTTTTTCAACAATGCTGCAGCGAAGTTCAGAATTTCTATGAAAGTATGATGTCTTTTAAAATTGCCATGATTTCTAAATGGCAACAGGAAATAGTTATAGTCAACTGCCATTATAAATAGATATGCAATTTTATAGTATTTTTTGTTTGATTGTTTGTTTTGTTTGTTTCTATTGGGAAGGAGTAATGCATAATGCCAGGTTAGTAACAAAACATTATTATGTTTCCAAAGGGCTAGGGAACTGAATATTTTTGTTCTTATCATTAATAGTGCTTCAGCACATTCGTAACTAGAGTATTAGCCTTTCTTCTTTCTAGTTTTGTTTGCATTCAAAAGAGATGTTTCAAGCTTTGAGGAATTTGTGAGTCCATTCACATAGTGTCCACAGAATAGTACTCCTGTTGCATTGCTTTTGTTCAAACTTTGAAAAAAAAAAAAAACAAAAAAAAACTTTCAAATCCTCCATTAGAGCATAAATATAAAAACAGTTGCCCTTGCCAAAAGCTTTTTAAAAATTCTGTATTATCTTTAACATTTTCTTTTCCTTTCAGTGAACAGTGGTACATATTGGATATGTGCTAAACCGGAGCAAACAGAGCTTCGACCTTTACTATATGTGTTAAGAGATCCAGGTATAACCCTGGTTATTTCTGTGAAGCTGTCACTGATTTTAGTGGGTGTTTTATACAGTAACTGATAGATATCTGACCTGAGAAGAGTGAGTTTATAGTTGTGCTATGTGGAGGTGTAGGTGACTGCCTACAAAAAGCCCTGTACCGGTCCTGTTAATCTTGTCCTGTGTCAGAACAGTAACTGACTATGATTAGTTCAAGTTACTGTCCCATCAAAGTAAACCAAAGTAATGTAAATAACCACTTAGTTCCTGTTCTTTGGACAAGAGAAATTTGCCTTTTTCTTCACGTTGCCTTAAATAGGCGGAACGTTTTCTTCTTGTTCAGGTCTGTCACATAAAGAATTAGTAATGGGGACAAGCTTTTGAACTTAAAAATCTCAGTTATGAAAGAATGGATCTATGAAATAATGAAGGTATGCCTTCTAGTCTTCAGAGTGCCATGCCTTTGATGAGTCTCTTCCTCTTACATAAAACCAAAGCCTTCTTATCATGAAAGAGATACAGTGCAACTAGCAACTAGCATAGGGTTGCACTTGTAGTTTAAATATTTTTCCAGTCAAGTACCTAGATGAGGCAAGAAAGAGTGAGATCTTTGACTGACCATTTGGTCTTTGTGTTTTCTCAGTATGCAGTTCCTGTAATATGAATGAGCAGTTTTGAGCTGCTCTGTGTGTGTCTATGTGTTGTCAGGAAAGAAACACTCATTTTGTCCAGGCTGTCTACTTAATTTTCAGAAATGCTTACATTGCTAAACTTCAGAACAGACAATCACATCGGAAAAGTCCTTGAGTATCAGTAGAAAGAAAGAGTAAAGCTACATGCTTTGTGGTCTTCCATGAAGAATAAATTGTTTTTGATAGAGAAGGAGTGGGTTTATCTCTTCTCACAGGTAAATAGTGATAGGACTAGAGGGAATGGCCTCAAGTTGCACCAGTGGAGCTTGAGGTTGGAAATGAGGAGACATTTCTTCTCAGAAAGAGCAGTCAGGCACTGGAACGAGTTGCCCAGGGAGGTGGTGGAGTCACTGTCCCTGGGGATGTTAAGGAAAAGTTGGATGTGGTGCTTGGGGACATGGTTGAGTGGGTGACATTGGTGGTAGGGGAATGGTTGGACCAGATGATCCTGGAGGTCTTTTCCAACCTTAATGATTCTGTGATGGTATGGCACTAGACCGAAAATTTTTTTCATCTTCCCTTTGGAAGTGCAACAACTGGGCAGCGGATCAGCTCTGCTTGCTGCCTGTTGGGAAGACCGTGGATAAGAAATCTCTCCAAGGTCTACTAAGAAACGCATAGGCATGAGGTTTGTCCTCACTACTGCCACAGGAAATCCCATTTCATGGCATTCCACCATTCTTTGATTCAGAGCCAATTGCCCCATGGCTCCCTCTCATATCCTGTACAGCTTGTCATGAGTGCCACCCCCAGCTAAAGTGCCACAAGGAGAAAGGACATCTCAAAATGCACTCTTCTGTGCTAACCTTGTTCCATAGGAAAGGTAATGCAAGCCCCTTGCTCTCTTGTGAACTCCTTGGTGGCTCTTGTCCCCTGTTTGGGGGCTGGTCAGTGCAGTACCTCGGTTAACTGCCTGTGGTAATGCCATGAGCACGTTTCAGTCTTGCTCCTGCTTTAGAGAAATGAGGGATTTTACTGTGGGTTTGGCTGTCATGCTCAGGTTTAAGCAGAGTCATTCTAAGCCATGACTGTTATACTGAAAAAAAAAAAAAAAAAGTGGTGAAAATAGTATTTTGTATAGTTATGTATAATTAGTATGGACATTGTACAGTAGAGCTTGTGGTTGGTACTCCATGGGAATTAACCTTGGCAGTTGGGTAAAATACCTTTGACAGGGTGGATAAATGGTGTTATGGCAGGAGGATAACATACAGCAGGGTGACGGTTCTGAGAAAAGCAAAAATTTTGCATTTTGCAAATGATACAAATTTTATTTCCTCTTTGGCAACCTCTGCAAGGCAAGCAAATGCAGACAACAATGACATCTGCTGCAGGACTGACAAAGCAGCTCTCACAACCAGGAAGTGAAACCTTCTCTTTCGTGGTTTATGCATTGGGTGTTTGCTGCTTTTATGTTTTTTTTTGTTGTTGTTGTTTGTGTGTTTTGTTTTGTTTTTAATAAGGTAAAGTGTTGAAAATTTTTCCTGTAGACCAAAATAAAGTTGTTTAGGCAATGCAAGAAGTAAAGCATATTTCCAAAGTAAAAAAGCAACAGAAAACATAGGTCTCCTAGTGTATTTTTTTTTTTATTTTGAGATGAGCATATGGCCCAGCCTCACATCAGCAGCAGGGTGGGAACAATATGGTGTTTCATTATGGTGCAGATGCCGGGGATAGCCTTCCTCAGCCCTTCACCCAGGCTGAGGAGCATCCCCGAAAGGGAAACAACCCACTGCAAGCTGTGAGATGTGGGGAATGCAGTCAGTGCAACGTGAGCTCTTACAAAATGTGTAATTAAAAGCTCTTGCATTTATGGACCTTGCTAATGAACTGCAGTGCTTTGGTTTAACGATTTCCAGGAACCTTAGATGCAGCAATAGCAAGAAAATCTGTAAGACCTGCTGATTTGTCAGTCTTACAGCCTTTGTCTGAGGAAGTCAGACTTCAGCAGTGCACTGTACACTGTAGTCTCTTCACAATGAATATGCTTTGGGCACCATGCCAGGATGTAATTATTCAGTATGATGAAGTAGAGTCCTATCTATTGATCCTGTTTATGTTTCAGAACTCATCCTTTCATTTTATTTTCCCACATGCCAAATGAAATTTAGTATGTGTTGTTATTTGAATGTAGTAGTATGGTTCATGGTATTAAATTGTGCAAAAACACTAGCAGATGATGGTGTTATTGCAGACTTTCTTTGTAATGCCATAATGGAAAGAAAATTTTTTTTAAAAAAAGAAAAAGTCTATTATTAGCAGTGGGTCTGTATAGGAGAAGTAAAAAAGAAACACAAAAAGCATCTCACACCAGTGAACTATGAGGTGTTTTAATAAGGCCATGATTTCGAAGATAACAGATTAGAATACATCGATTGAAATCCAGCAGTTTCACTCAGTTAATACGATAGCTATGAGTCTCTGTGTTTTGTTCTTGTTCTTAACTAGAATCGAGCTTTATGTTCTTCATTAATTACAGGATTACTTTTTTTTAGAGTGCAGAAAGTTGCTGACCTTTAACAATTAACAGCAACCGTCGGTCACATTTAATCTGAACTCTTGTCTGGATGAAAAATAAACTGTTACTGTGGCAGTGCCCTTATGTACTGTACACTTTGTGAAGATTTGTTGTCCTTTGTTTGTTGGAGAATGCAACAATGTAACTGTAACAGAGCAGGAAGAAATTAGGTTTTGTTCTAATATATGCGAAGGTGTCTTTGGAAAAAAATAATCCAAAGTGATTTAAGCAAACCTATTGACATTATGTCTCTTAGTAACTTTTGGCAGTATCTTACTCAAGGAGAGGTTCCATCAAGATCTTCTGTGGAGGTTGTCACAATCTGGCCATTACCTGGTTTGACCTGAATATTTACAATAATTTTAGAGTACAGTGAAATTTGCATTTGCACCTGGATGCCACTGTAACCTACCCTGCACTGTTGCTCGCCTGTAGTTCAGTGGCTCAGATAAGGAGCAAGATGAGTCCTGGTCATGTAACTCTGAGGAGAAACACAGAGAAAAGAGTGCTGTTCCATGAGCTGAATAATACATTACTGACACAAGTAGAGGGGTAAATTTAGCTGTTCCAGGGAAGTGCAAGTAGCTGTGTGGGGTGGGGTTTTATTTGGGATTCCTTCTTTTCCATCCCTTTCCTTCCTCCCTCAGAAGGTGGTTTTGAGGGTCTTTTTCAAGGGTGTTGGATAGAAGCTAGTCTGTGCGTTTACATAAAAAATCTGACTGCAACTTAAGAGGCTAGAGCAGTACAAAGTGTATGCTGCACATCCATGTTTTTTTCTCAGTGTGGTATGAACTTCTCTCGGTTGAGTGAGAGTTTCTCTTCATGTTGTCACAACTTAGCCTTTTAACTTTGGCGGTTGTCTCCAGCGTGTCAGACAAGATAGAAGCAGTCACATAAGCAGGGCTGCAAAGGACTTGCTTCCTCTGCTGTTTTTGTTTCAGCAGTGTCACCCCAGGTCACGAGAAGCCATGTGGTACAATAGCATTGTTGACATTTGCTACTAAAATAACTTGGAGGGGAAAAAATATCTTGCCATTCTCTAAGAGGTTTGTAGTGAAGAAAAAGAGTTTGGTAGCTTTTTAGGGTGACACAACACAAAGAAATGCATCGCTGCGCTTTGCTGAGTGTTGAGTTCCTATAGCCTAGCAGTTGTAACACGCTTTCTCATTTGCGCTGAGGGATAGTTGTGTAGTATCTAGCTCACAGAGTTCTTTGTACAAATTTCTTTAGACTTATAAATGCTGAATTGTGGAAAACAAAAAAGTTATGAAGCTCAGAGATGAATTCATTTCACTTGCATGAAGTCCCCTGCCTGTGTAATGCCAGGTTCTGTGTCTCTAGAGTCCCAGTCTGGTGTCCCAAATATGTGGAATAAGTAGTTTTTTTAGAAGGAGTACATAGCATAGATCTTGAGAGTATTGACCTCTCCCTGCAGTGGTGAAAGCCTTTTGTGTTCATTTTTTGGTATCGGGTGTCCTGCATATGCAAAGACAGGAGGATTCAGGGAAGGCAGCATGTAGCAGAGGCTACTGTTGCTGGAAAAACAACAAAATAATCTAAGTGTGGAGATATTTGGTGACATTCATTAATTAAGTGAGTTTTTAATGGAAGTTTTTTAAAGTATGTGCCATCTCAACTGCTTCTGTGGAATGCCAGACTATGTCAGAAGACAGAGGCCTTGAGAGTAACAAAGGAGTGGTAAATAAATGCATTCAGGAATTTCTTCATCAGGGGTCAACTGTGTACGGCTGATGTACTCCTGTACTCCTTTTCTTTCATGAGGTGTAGAGCTGTTTTTCTAAATATATACCCTCTTGTTTGTGTTGCAAGGAACAACACAAAACTGAAGAGTGTGATGTTTAACATATTTCCCTTGGTGTTTCTTTCACACATGGAGAAGACATTTCTTCTAAAGAAAGCACAGGCATACTGTCTCTCTGCTTATGGAAACAAACAGATTCCAGTGAGCTAATAAGTATCCTGCTATATTAAATCTGAAATGTTTCAGGATCTACATTAGCACCAATTAAGCTGTTATTGTGGTATGTTTTACAGATGGTCACTTCCAAGTAGGGATCCAGGAAAAAAAAAAAAAAAGCCTCTAAGTAAAAACATGATCCTGAACTTCTTCTGGACCTGAATATGGTCTATTTCAAGAAACATATGTATTTCTGTCTTGTGAAAGGCTTATTTTTCTTTCCAGTGCAGAATAAAACCACAAATTTATGTGTCCACAAATCTATTGTTTACCAGGACAGATTCTATGCTTTCGGCAGCTATTTCTTGATCTAGTGCATAGATATTGGAGAATCCTAGCCATCCTTCTTTGCTGTATTGATGAGAGGGAAGGAGAATCTGGATTTGACATAGAAAATCTGCCAGTAGAGAAAAGATGTGAAATATAATACCAAAGTTCTATGCAGTCTTCATTCTGTGAAGAAACTGCCATGAGTAATTCAGAAGTAAATATAAATGAAATAAAAATATGTAGAGATCTCAAACTGACAGCTTCTTGTTGGGATTACTAATGTAACTCTGTATTTTCAGACCTTTTTGGTTTTCAGGACAACTTAAAATTTCAGAAGTATCATCCATCCTGACTTTCTTAATGATATGAAAATCCTGTAATTAGTCAGAAGAAATAAGAGTAAGATTTGCTTAGTGTACATATTTTCGTATAGGATTGTGCCATCTGAGTTCAGTTTTGTGTTGGAGTGGTTAAGGGGTTACAGTTAATTCAAAGTAATGAACCTTTAATATCATCCTACTCCTGAGGCTTGAGCTGTCTAGTGAAACTGGAAAGCATAGATTCCAGGTGAAGAATATAGTAACATATTATTTTAAAATCTGTATTTTAAAATTGTAAACTATCAAATTTCCATGCTTTCTGCTGTGTTTCTTGTGATGTGAGAAAGAAACATTTCTGGGAAGCTCCACACCACTGGAAGCATTTTTTTCTGGAACTGTGTATTTAGGATCTGACTGGATGTGGCTGATACCTAGATCAAGAATAATCTCATCAGGTTACACGCATTTTATACAGAGGAAAGAGCCTCATGCCATCGTATTGTTGTATTGTTGTACTGAATACAGAACTGTTGTTATGGATATTTTTCCAACTGAGTTCAGCAGGCTCAGGAAATATCTGCTGTGTAATGACCTGTACAATCAATGGCATCCTTTTCAAAATGCCAGGGTCTGTTTCAGACCTTTGTTTGTATTCTGTATACGGTTGCTTAACTAATGGAAAAGAATAGATTTATTGTTCAGAAATTCCACTTAGAAATGATTATCTGACTTTTCTAAATGAAATGGCTTAAAGCCATAAAAGGAACAGCATGTTGCCATATTGAGAAGAGATTCATCAGGTGTGTGAACATACTTGTGCAACTTCTCTGAATTTTGTAGAAAACTAACACACGTTTATGGACTCCACTGCATCTAATTAAGTGTGTCCAGTGATTTCTGTGGTGGTGAGATGACTGAAAGTGTAGCTGGTAGAAGTCAAAATTCATTTTTCTCTTTCCCCCCCTTCATTTTTCCTACTGCCTGATTAATATAAGTTTGTTTATTGCACCTTCTATGTCCTGGGTGGGAAGAGAGGACAGTAGCTATGTGGCTTACAAATGAAGGTAGTAATTTGAAAGAACTGGGATAACATTTGTCACTTGGTTGCCTAACAACTACCTCTGAAGTTGATTCTTGGAATTTACAGATGGTAACTTAAGTTGATGAGTGAATCATTAGGATGAAAAATCTTATGTCTCCATTGCTGTAATGAAATCTGTACAAAACGTTTATTATTTGCTGAAATCTACTTAATTACATCTGTCAGAAGCAAAATCGATGGTAAGAACGCATGGGGTGGAATGGTAGGTCGCATATTCACTGTTACAGGAATGAATACCAAAAATCTCAACTTGTCTGTTGTTTGAAAGATTCACAATTTCACCTGAAATAAGAACAAATTTTGAATGACATTCAATGTATTTTCAGTTGCTGTTTTTTTCCCAGTCACTGTATTTATTGTATATTTTCCATTGTTGTCTTTTTTGCTTTACTAGACAGCTGCAACTGAAAGAAAGAATCCACAATAAAGGTGGAAAAGATTAAACAAAATGTTGGCAAGTGGAATGCATTTTTCTCAGAACTGTTAGGTAAAATTGCCCAGTGTGTAATTTCTTTTCATACCAGGAAAATTTCAGGTGGAAAAATTAGGTATGTTCAATGAAAACCTGTTCCAAATGTCAGAGGCTTGCTGTGTCCCTGGGATCCTTCTATCCTTTTGGGTTGGGGAGAGCAACCTGTCAGGTCTGTGATAACATTTAGGAGGCTGTGGGTACCATAGAATCATGCTGTGTGTCAGGGTCTTGCTTCCTTTGGTTTCATTATGTCAAGCAAGGTTGCTGCTCATTATGTGGAACCTTGTTTGTTTGGAATACTTTTCTGCTTCTGTAGTAGGCTGTTGGAAGGAAATTCTTCAGTTACTGGAATAATTAATGGCAGAGGCAATGTTCTTCAGATCTGTTGCCACCTTCCTGATGTGAGGATGGAGGTGGTTGATGTGGTTGTGTCAGGGTGCAGCCTTCTGGACTCGTCAAAAGTATGCCTTCCCCCGTCTTACTCCAGGGATTTGTGTCTGCTCTGACTAGGGGAGGGTCTTCTTTTGTTTATTTCTGCCATTTCAGACTCCCACATTTACACTTTTATGCCATTTATATCAATCTTAATGTTGCTGTTCCACAGCTCAATCTGCACAGTCTAGCTGGCTGTCCCACAGCTATGTCAGCTCATCAATTACTGCTCCATTTCTCAATTTTTCTAAATCAGAACCTTGGGAAAATGACCCAGTTGTTCTCCCCTCCTTCATCTCGCACTTTCTTGTGGTGTTTCTCATGGCATAACCCTCTCCCAGCAAGAGTTTTGCAGAGCATGGTAACTTAACAGTGTGCTATGCCTGAAGCTCTGACAGCATTTTACAGCTTTGATTTCCGAAGTCTCCACATCTTCATTTACAAGACTGTGTGCTGCACTTTCAGCTATGTCAGCAGAACCAAAAAAAGATGAATACATCTAGAAACAGGTTTATGATATTTTTTCTGGTCTGATTTTCCAGTTAGTGTAGCAGAAGAGTACTGGACTAGGACGTAGCAGGCAAGGCTTCTACTCACCATGCAGCTCAGTGCAGCTGTGAGTGACCATTTGCAGGTCTTTTCACCTCCTGACAGCCTCCTGATGTCCTCTTTGCTAAAATAAGGATAACAATATTGTAAGGCCTTTAGAGGTGTCCTACTGGGGGCTGTTATTCAAAAATGAAGACTTGTAGTTGCTACTATTGTGATTTGATGAGTTTCTCTAGAGCCTATAAACCTGTAAAATTAGGAGAGAAATACTTCATCTGAGATACTTAATCTACTCTGCCACTTTTTTTGTTTGCTTGCTTTTTAATTGTAAAGTGGCTTCTTCTTCATCATGGTCCTTGCAAGTTTCTAACCAAATCTTGAGGCAGAGCTGTTCTGCAGTTTGACCCTCCTGGGGAGGTGCATTATTTCTGCTTTGGGGCATTGTTTCAGGGGATTTTCTCAATTTCAAAAAGAAAATTTTATGGGCTGTTTTTCTCCTTCCTCTACTAAATTGAATGCAGAAAAATATGTCAAATGCTGAAAATAAAGTTGTAATGCTGACTTTCAGAAGTACTTTTTTTTCAGTTTATTGCAGGCTAAATGCTTGAAACATACGGGTAAGAGCTAATCTTATCGAACTTTATCTACTAACTCCCATGCTGGATTTCATTGTGAAAAACTTCGGGGTGATGAAGCCTCTGATTCGAATGAGTTTTTGTGTCTCATGTGAAAAGTCCATCTTCATACAGATGTAAAAATATCTCCCACACATGGAAATCCTTTGCTGTTTGAAGACCATCTGAAGTCTGAAGTCAGCTGGTGCCTTCACTGTCCTCATGAGTGTCAGAAAACAGCAATGCCGTAGGCAGTGTTTAGCATACTCACAGCAAAAAAGAAAAAAAAAAAAAAAAAAAAAAGGCAAGGAAAAGTTAGTGATACTTGAAATTACTTTTATTAGACTCTTACAGCATGCTGTAAAACTTGGGATGGCAGCTAAAGAGAAGTCCACATTGCTTTCATTAATATGCCACAGGGTGTATAAAGGCCTGCTTTATCCTAGGTAGTATGTAATCTTTTTGTACCATTTATGGCATTAGAGGTGCAATTGCTCATGAAACATCACATCCTGTCCCTTCAACGCATTGGTGTAAACACAGAGTAACTGCAGGTGTCAGCTGGCTGGCATCATAGTGATGTGGTGCAGGTCTGAATGACATCTATAGAACAGAGGCTACAATGGTGCTACAGTTCACACAGAAAGACGAAGTTGTGGTTTTGGCTTCAATGAACAATCTGATGAATTAAAGTGAAAATATAATTTGGGAGCAAGTTTTGTATTTTCCAAGAGTGTGAGACTTTGCCTGGTTGTTTAAAACAGGTAGGGCTGAGGATGTTTCTGGGATGCAGTCTCTGCTTTTTTTTTGTTACCTCACTGCCTTTCTGCCTTCTTCAGGCAAATAATGTTGCTCAGTCTGAATATGGTAGATGCAGAAATAGTACTGAGGGCATGAAGTTTGAAGAAATGATTACAGGGTAATGAAAAGAAACTAGTAGAAAGAATGCCATTGCTGATGGCAGGCAAATGAACATCATTTAGAAATCACACTCCAACAGAATCTTGGATTACTGTTCTTTAATTCTTGACTGTAATGACAAACACTTGAACAAAAAAGTCTTTTTAGAATAAGGACTTTGTTGTGTTTTTAAGTACTTTTCAGTTCAGAAGTTTTGTTTGGGTACATGAGGGAAAATGGAGCAAAAGTAAGACCATTTAAGTTATCCAAAGAAGCATACAGGAGCTCTTATGTATGCAGCAGTTGTTACATGCAAAACTGAAGGCTCTAGAGTCTATCAGCAGTATCTTTAATCTCATTTCCATTGCTTAGTAGTATGTGATGTTAGACAGTTCATAAGACAAGTAAGCCTCTGTACTGATTTTCTCAAATCTGCTGTAAAACATGTTTTAATATTCTCCTGTTTCTTGTTGCTTTTGCCCTTTCAGCCACTCCTGGGACTGAGCAAACACTGCTAACATCAAATCATTTTTCTCGGTTAGCTTCAGGTGTTTCAAGTTTTACCTATTATTCCTTCTAAAACAGTCCGTTGTCAGTAATTCATCAAAGATGTCGTATCTGGTTTAGACCAAATCAGATAGGATGCAAGCCATTGAGCCTAAAGAGTCCAACCTTTCTGTCTGTAAATAATTATTCTTGGAATTTGTTAGTGATAATTACAAGGAGAACCTGAGGAAGTTAAAGACTTGCAGGTTGCAATTTCATTATCCTGAAATTTTGGCAGTTTTCTCTATTACAGAGCTCTATTTTTAAGATTATTCATTGATTACAGGTCTGCTCTGGAGGAAGAGCCAGTAGAGGAGGTTCTTTCTTCACTTGGAAGGAGATTGAATTTCATTTTGAGGATCAGAGATGAAATAATGCTGAGCTCTTGCAGGTCCTCCTGACATTGTCTCAATGTCTGTCTTTTCACACCACATGACCCATCATTTGTTTTATGCTACATTGGCTAAATTAACTTCTGACTACATGAACTTCTGAAGTCAAGAAGGTCTCTACACACCTCTAAGTTAGAAAAGGGCATAAAGCTTGGCCGATACTAACTCTGATGGTAATTTGGTTTAAGTGTAACTAGGGTAGAATTAGGTATAGTCTGTTGTTCCATTTGAGTCTGAAACTAAACCTGGATCCTAGGATAGATGTGCTATCCAAAATGTAGTTTCTGACAGTTCATCACCATGAATGGGCAGCAAGTTCTTTTAAAAGATTTTTGGTTTCCAGAGACTGAGAACATTCTCCAAAATATGACCATAACAGGTATCAGTCTCCATGATTCAAAAATCTGAAATCAGAATGTTAACTAACTGCAGGACTGAAAAAATGTGGGAAACAACTTTATTCTCCACTTGTTCCAAAAGACACCTTTTACTCACTTTTGGACATGTATATTTGAGGGATGTGTCTCTGTCCAGCTGTGAGGACCACAAATCTTATATAGAAAGCAAAAAGCACCTCATCTTTCACTCTTCTCCAGCTCCACAGTCTGCAACAGTAAATTGCTAAAGATTGCTGTGTATGTGATAGCTTCAGTGAAGACATGCTGTATTTAGTGGTCTGTTTTCTAGTAAGCAGATATTTGGAGCAACATGGTAGCTTACAACAGAGAACAAAGCAGGCAGGACATTGGAAGGTAGCCTGGGAAGGAAGGTAATGTCATTTTCTGAGTGGAGAAATCACCTGCATGCGTTATGCTGGAGAAGGTCTGATCTGGATTCTGGCTCATCATTACGCTCAAAAAACATTTCTACAAGGCAGGGTTAGCAGTCATCTGAGGTTATGCTTCTGTGAGAGAGTGTGGATGGATAAAGGGAGCTGGGCTTTTATTGTTTCTTTCTCCACAGGCAAAATCTACAAACTGTCCTGAAGTTGGATATCCCTGTGGGTGGGGCAGGCTGGTGCCTTGCTTGTTCAGTCTGAATGAAAGAAGGATGGAGAGAAGGGAGGGACAGAAGGAGAGAGGAAAAGCCAGAAGACAGGATACATATTTCCTAGTGAGACAGGATTCACATTAATAGGAATTAATATAAGATGCAATGCAAACAGTATTTAGGAAGACCAGGCTATATGGAAAGTGGAATTTTTTATTTTTTTTTTCTGTTTTGGTTTTGTTTTTGTTAAAACATTTCTCTTGCTGGATTTACCCATCGAATTCCCAGAGGAGAACTGTAACAGGAGTAGAACAAGCAGAGAATTAAAATCTGGTCCCAGAGGTACAAAGCCTCCATCTCACTCATCAGGGAGTAGCATGGGGAAATACAGGATGTGTGGGGAGAAGTGAGTTGTTTTGTTTGCCATGATGCACAGCAGCTCAACAGTCGGTCCTTTTCACTGACTTCTGGGGCCCTGTGGTATACTTGCAAACACCAGCCAAGAAAACACCTCCATTAGTCAAACCTACTTTGCAGAGCAACTTACCCTTCCCTTCTAAAAAGTTATCCTAAGGCTTATTTGTGCTTGTTTTGGTTTTGTGTTTTACAGCCCTCCCTCTGCTTCATAGAACTGAAGGAATGGTAAAATCTTCACACTAAAGTTAGGCAGAAGGCACATTCACCAACCCAACTAAAGGATTCCTAAGCTTATGCCTATCATTTAGAATATACAGAGTCATAAATATTTAAAACAAAAGTAACAAAGGGAAATGTGAAAAAAATGCTGCTTGACTCAGAAAACACTGTTGATCCACAAATAAAATGCATAAACTCTTGACAGGAATGTGTGAGAACAGGGAATGGAGAGGAAAACTGTGCTTATTTGTTTAATCTGGCATTTTGAAAGTTAGAGCTTGTTCAGCCTTTTTTTTGTTGTTGTTAATAAAAATAAATAAATAAATAATAAAAAAGCTTTTTATCCATAGTAAACTTACAAAATGTTCAAACTGAAAATTAGAAGCGTCTGCTCTATCTTGAAAACAAACACTTCCAGGGGCTTGTGTTCCTTGCGACTCTTTCCTCTATTTTCTCTGGCAAGCATATATATGACACACTGTCCCTCAACTCAGGATAGTAAAAAGGGTTTTAAAAGCCCAAATAGCTTTCTGCTGAAAAGTTATGCTTTTGAAAATAATGCTTTTTCAGAGTTAAATTCTGGCTGACCTTAGTGGCACTGTTGTACATTTCTCTACAGTTTTACCCCCTCTAATGTTAGGCAAGGTTTCTTGTGGCCTCTGGGAGGATGTTTCACAGCCTACAGTGTACAAGCCTACACTTGCACATATCCTGTGCTCACACCTAAAAGGACAAAAAAAGCATGTCAAGAAAATGTAGCTGGTGGAAGTTTGAGGTTGACAACCAGTTTGTGTCACCTTTTTTTCAACTCTGCTGGTGCGGGAGGCAATTAACTGTTTGACCCTGCACCCTTTAGCTCGTTATCTGAAGGAACAGAGGTCAGTGCCTTCAGCCTGAGATGTCCCTTTCTTATAGAGCAGTGGAGGTTATGACAGTGACACACTTCTACATGTCTTTTGTTTCTTTCGGCTTAGAAAATAGGACTTTTAAAATTGTATTAAGTTTATCTAACCTGAAGATGAAATAAAGGCAACAAGTACATAGAAATTGTACTGATTTTAACAAAATACATTTCCCTTCACACCTTAGATTTGTGGGTCTGTGTGTGAAAAAAAAAAAAAAAAAAAAGGATAATTTTATAATATTGACCAGATAATGGAACTTATTTTCCATCTTTCTTTCTGCTGCAATATTGTACAGGCAGGTTGGACTGACATTTTGCACCTCCCAAACATACACACACCAGCTAGACCTTCCTGATTATCATCCTAACTAGAGGACAGCAGGTTTTATTAGTGAGATTCATTTTTGGTAAATGTGGATGAAAGAATGGTGGAATTTGATTTGTATAGGGATAAACAAAATAATCATGTTTCACTCCATTGGTTTTAAATCAGCTAGGCAGCCTCTTCTTGCCAGCTCATATCCTGAGCTGTCTTCTGCCGTGTCTCAGAAAAAAAATGTCATTTGTGAAAGAGTGATGTTAAACAAAGCTATTCGTCTGTGTGTGCACCCCCACCGAACCTGTGGGTCTGGTCAAAGCCGATGAGCTCCAACAGAAATACTTCTGATTGTATTACTGTGCCTGGAAAATGAAATGCCTTCCCCCATCACATCCACTGAAAGAGATCTACTAGCCTCCACAAGAAAATACAGGCATTTCCAGTCATCCTTCAGCCTCTGACAGCTGTGTGTGTAACATATGTATTGATGATAAGGTTATACACCATGCGTTTGCAGAGTTATACTTCATGCTTGTCTTAAGTCTTCGATGCCAGCATCCAGTGGTTACATAATCTCTCTCTCCCCCTTGTTTTTTATCTCTCTCTCTCCCTTGTTTTTTAAGTCCTAGAGACAAAGCTTCCAAAAGCTCCAAAACCAGAAGAAAAATAAAAGTTTATTATAGTAAAAAAAAAAAAAAAGAGAGAGAGAGAGATTTTCAAGTAAGTATAGTAAATCGTGAGTACCTGACTTGTGATTTTAGAATGCTTGTTTGTAATTTGTCATTTCTTACCTAAGGGTTCTGAAATTGGACCCATTTTCCTTTATTCCATTTCAAAATTGTTCTCAAATATTTTGATTTCTGGATAGTGGTTAGGCTTCATAACTTACAAACAAAAATCAAGAAATAATACAGAAAGTGGTGTGGAAAATGTATTGGAGAGTAGAAAAAATTAAATCAAAGATGGAAATTACTGGGGTGAGAAAATGTTTAAGTATCTTGGGAAAAAAATACAGAGCACTGGATAGTACCAAACCCTAGCACCTCTTAGTGAAATATTCTGTGACTTGTAACTAGGAAAAAAGATTTAAAAGAAATAACTGTATCAGGCTGATAGTATTTTCCTTTTTTTAATTCATCAGATATTGGATGCTTTCTTATGTTAGTCTGTAGTTTGTAGGTTAAAGAAATGTAACTTCTATGCAGAGACAATAATTTATTTTCTAATCGGTGTCCTAACTGTTTAGTCACCATGCAGCAAACTGTTATTGCTCTGGTTGAAATTATACTAGCAGGCCAAGTTACTTTTGTTGTTGTTGTTTTTTCCTTTGTTTTGTGTGTGTGTGTGTTTTGTTTTGTTTTTGTTTTTTAAAGAAATTCCCTTTAATAACAGAGGTAAAACTGTTGAACTGTTGTGTATACACATCCCGGTTCCTGTCCCTTCCCCTGTGTTATACTAGCCCATCCAATGCTGCCTTTGAATCCTTTGGTCAATGGTACTGGTCTTCATCAAGAAGAAGGGAGGTGATGGTAAGCCAGCCACATCTCAGGTCTCTGCTGAAAGGAAGACACTGATATTGATGGTGGGGTTTTCTTTCTCTTTTGTCTTGGGTTTACTTGTGTTTGTTTTCATGTTTGTCCAGAGACAGGCAAATAGTTATGGTCTTTATTGGTCCACAATTTCTCATTACATCTTATTTCAGTCTGTGGTATGTTTTTTCTTTGTTCCCTTGTATTTCTGGTAAACTTTTTTTTTTTTTTCTTTTTTCTTTTTCCCACAGTATTGCGTTTGTGGCCAATACATGATTATTAGTGCATTGTTCACAGTCCTGACACCTCCAATATAATTTTGGATCAATACTGTGTAGTGGTTGTATCCCAGGGTCACAGATAGTTCTATAGTGTGACTCTTAGTTGCAGAAATATATAAAAAGTATTGTAGCAATAAGCATTTCATCTCACAAGTGCACAAAGCTGAGCTGAAGTGGATCAGGGGAACAGTTACCTGGTTGTCAGACAAGTACTGCAACAGCTATATGATCTAAATCAAAACTGCAGGCCAGTCAAGACAACAGAACAGGGCTTGAGGCCTTTGCACTGTTCATACAAAGCCCATGGCCAGTCACTGGTGATGTCAATATCAGATTTATAAGGCTATGCTTCTCCCTTCAGTTCTGTAATTCTACCTCACTGAATTTATTCTTCAATCTGCCTGTTAGGTTTATAGTCCTGTATTCACCGGATCCCTCAAAACTCACAGATTTATTGAAAAATTCTTCGGGTGCATTTCTTGCATGTTATAACTCATACCAGAATCAGCAGTGTTTATTAGAACTGTGAATGTTTTCACCCTGTTTAATGGGAGAGCCCTTTCTCTGTGATGGCTGACATGTTTGTGTTATGTTGATGGATGCGTTAAGCAGCATGGGTCAGTGTCAGCCAGGCACGGAGCCCAGCTTGGACGCTGGCTTCTGAGTCCCATTGCGTTTTTGGGGCTCTGCTTGACTGGCAATGGTGAATGGGTTTTGGACCTGCTTTTCTTCTATAATTTTTTGGAGCAGGTCGCAGTTTTAGATTTTCCACCTCAAGATTTTTTTTCACCCTTCTAAACCTTCTTTTAAGTCTTGGGAAAAGTTAGTGAAGTTCACAGTTCTTTCGTTTCCTTTTCTGGGTATTTTGTGTCTCCAGATAGGTTCTTCACTTTCTAATCAGCTTACATTTTCTATTTGAATGAAACCATGCTCGCAGTGCTCTGTGGCAGTTAATGCGTACTTTTCTTTTCAACCCTTGTTCTGTTATTTCTTCCAGTGCTTTCCCTGCCTGTCTCTTCCACACCCCACTTGCTTCCATTCATACTTTCTTCATGCAAATCCTAAAAGTTCTGTTGTAAATCTCTAGCTTTTTGTAAATATTCTCTGCTGACAGGTCTCTGCTTGACCTTGATGCCTGCAGAGATGAAATCAATGTCACAAGAGTCAAACCAATCCAAGCACTCAGACTAACTTTGTTAAATCCATTAGTCAGTGTGTTAACCTGGAGTTCACTCGTGGTTTGGCTACAAGACTCACTTCTGTCTTCAGTAAAAATGTGCAGTTGTTTCCTGTGCTGCCCTGAGTGCCCTTAATTTGATTTGGGTTAGTGGTAGTGAATTATTTTGGCAGATTACCTCGACTGCAACAGTCTGCTAGATTAATTCAAGCTACACAAGGTACATGGAGAAATCCAGACTTCTGTTAGTTATAGTTCATTTCTATGGCCTATGTGCAAATTCAAGTGTGCTGGCAGAAACATAGATATGGCAATGTACACAACTGAATATGCTGTGTAACTATTCTGGCATGTTTGTATCAGTAAAATTTCACTTTCATTGCTGTGACAGTATGGATGGTACCATGAAGGACAATTTAGACATGGTCTAAGAGTGAAGTTGTGCATATGTTTTGTGTCTGGCAGGTTCAGACTGCAAACTTAGAGTCTGAGGCTTTGTTCAAAGGAAGACAGCCTGCTGGTATCATTTGTGTTGATTTTTTTTAATGGTATTTTCACATGAGAATGCTCAGCTAAAATTGTGATAGCGCTCTTAGGAGGTCATCTAAGGCAGCTATATGTAAGCAAATATTTTCCCTAAACTATTGCTTTTTAGGCTGTACAGAGTAGGAACTTCCTACAAGAAGAGTCCTGAACAGAGAGAAATATAAATCCACTTGACTTTTTAGTTGCCTTTTTCTATCTCTTATAAATGCTTGCCTGGTGATAGAGAGCATGCCAATTTAACAGTGGAATGAATTTAGTCCTCTGACAGCAATGACTTGACAAAAAACAAATAAGAAATCCCACACACCTGAAGTCTCAGGCAGCCACTGGCAGTGGCCAGACTGTCCGCACAACAGATGCAGAAGTTGTGGAACTCCTTCTTCCAACATCTCAAAAGTTTTTCTGGGTTTCTCTAAGTCCTACTATATCCACAACTGATAGGGAGAGGATCATTTTCAAAAGCAGTCTCAAGTGTTAGATTTGGACAGTGAATCTCTAGATGGCTTGTAATGGTCGTGGTGCTCATTTTGTCTTGCAGTTTATGTGGATACTGCCATGGTGAAAGTATTATTCAGAAAGGTTTGTTTGTCTGGTGTCCCATGTTGAACAGCTGCCAGCAAGAGATGCTCAAGAAAGGTGAAAGAATCCTTAACAGGCAAATGTGGGGTAATCTGTGTGTCCCTTTTTCTGTTTTTCTGCCACTGGCTCTCATCCTGATCTCCAGTTGCAAGAAACAGCTAAAATCCCGAAGCCGGAGGCTTACCCACCATCTTAAATTTTTTATCATCATCTGCATTAACTCTGGATTCTTAATCACCATATATCTATTTAGCCACCTTTCCAAAAATCTGCAATGCTATAACATATTATGTGGAGCGTTTGGGGCAGGGTAAGCCCTTCACCTTTGGGTTAGGTAAGATGATATCTCTTACAGCCCTTTCAGCTTTCTAAGATTGATGAAAACATGGTTACTTTTCATCTGTTTATTGGTATGTACACTGAGAGTTGAACAGATGTCCACACACACCACACCACTCAAGTTAAAGATGGGAAAAGGTATTAGCTTGTACATATAAACAGCCATTGACTTGGTGCAGTAAGTTTAGTCTGGTTGGCTAGATGCAGTGCCTGCAAGTGTGCTGAAGTCTTTCTAAAGCTCTACTTGCTAGAAATCCATGGTATATTAAATCTGATACTTCATACAACGTCTCTGCCTTGCATTCCATCCTGCTACCTGTCATCATCAGCAGCACGCTAAATACTTCCTTGCTTTTGTGAGGAGGCTCATCGTCGTTTTGCATCTTGGGGCTCAAATCCGTCTTTGCAAACGAGTCCTGAAATGAAAAGATCCTTTTGCAAGTAACTCTCAAGAGAGTGGAGCTCTAAAGCAATTTATACTTTCGAGGTACTCGAATAGCAGTATCATATGTTCCTCACTGCTTGGGGAAGCCGGCTATATTTAGCCGTCGCAGTCATTCTCTTCTGAGCAAATACCTCCTGTTGTGATAATCGTTGTATTGCTTATCTTGGGACTCTTTTATGCCAATCAGTATTATTGTGAGCTTTGCTCCATGGGACCAAACTCATTACAGCGGATCTCATCCTCCCTACTGTCATCCATCTCTGTGTCAATTTCCTGCTGATTTATTTCCTTTGTGCCAGGATGTGCAGGGAGGTGGGGTTTGGAGACGTTCCAGTTTTACTAAGAGGTACAGGTAAAAAAGCTCAACTGCTTCATACAAGCAGGCTTCCTCGGGGTCCAGTTCTTATTTGTCAGCACTGAGAGCATGGTTGCACACTCGTTAATGCCAGATCAGTGCGCCTTGTGCTGCCAAGCAGTGGTAAATTCATCAGGGTGGGATGGTGGGCCTGTGACTGTGATTCTGCTGAATTTGCTGCATGCACAGTCTGGCTTTTACCTGTTTTTTTGGAAGCTGCAAGAGGTCAGACAAGACTCAATTCAGCACACGGCTTGCAAACGTGGAGTTAAACAGTGATGCTCTTTTGAATAATTTCCAATTATAGCCATGCTTAATACCTGAACAATGCATTAAGACACAGAGCTCTGATCCAGGAATTGTCACACTGAAATCTGAATTTGTAGTGACACCAAGACACAGTCCTAGCTGCTGATGAACTCTGTTCTTTATGGGAGCTTTACCCCTGCCTTCAGTAACTGATCAGTTAGCTCAGTAGTGCTTTCAAAAATTCATCCCTGACCATTTTTATGGCAGCTGTGCTCTCTGCAGAGCTCATTAATGCCTCTGGCTGCAAGAGGAGCAGAATCATCTCCCTGTGGATGTACCTGTCATGGGCAGTGGAGGGCAAGGAGTTGATCTGTGTCTGGCTGCTTTTAAATGATGAGCTGTTGGGACCAGCTGTGAAAGGAACGGGTCACAGGCCTCTTCTGTGCCTGATCTGCAGGGCTTGAGAGTGTTTTTGCAACGCTGCTGTGGAGAAGTGGATGTGGGCTAAAGCAAAGCAGGTTTTGGAGGAATGAGGGTCAGTGCCTGGTCTGTTGGCCAAGCTGCCAGCCTTCGCGTGGATGGTAGTTGCTGCTTTCTCAAGCAGACAGGTAACATATAAAGATATAAGCAGATACATGTAGATAACAGTGGCTTGTAAGCAGAGCAATGGCCGTATCTTGATTGATGCCTAGATTTATATCTAGGATGGTGCAACACTGCCTGGCCGCACTGGCAGCTCTAAGAAGACCTCTGTACCTTGAATTTGGAAGCTTGCTCACTGAGCTCCCTAAATGTTCCCTTCCTTGGTTTTCATTGGAAATGCAGGAAGAGAATGAGGCTCTAAAGGCTGCCTGACAGGAGACAAGGCAGTTAGGATGGAAAAGTAAGGACTGAGCACACCTTCCTGCAGCAGTCTCAATACTGGTCTGGGTGTTGCAAGTCCTGAGAGAGAAGGGTGTAGTCTGCTCAAATAGTGAAACTGACATGAAAATGTCAAAAGCAGCACTTGGGTGATATAATGCATAATCTCTTTGAAAAGGGTTTTTTGGAGGATGAGGGGTTGGACAGAGGCCTGTAGTCTGACTTAGGTCTACCCCATCCTCTACCCAGATCTTCATAAGCCACAGAGCTCCTGTTAATGAGTTATTGGGAATCTTTAAAGTGAGTTTTGGAGCACCTTTTGCTGTGTAAAATTGAAAGCTGAAGAAGAAGGGATGAAAGGGAATCAGACGAAGTTGTCACAAAATTATCACTGTGATCCCAGGACTGTAAACAGGCTTGACCCCAAAATTAAGTCTTTTAAATAAAAAAATAAGTGCACTGAATGACTTCTTAAATAAAAATGAACTATTTTACTTTACCATTTCTGCATGAGAAAATGTTGTGCAAGCTTCCACTGCAGCTTCTCTGTGGGTGGCTGTAAGAGCTGGGTCAGATGTGCCCCTGCAGCCACAAATCATCGTTCTGAGGAGGTGCATTGGCTTGTGCAAGCTTAAAAAGAAATACAAAAAGCTGAGAAGTTATGCAGGAAGAAAGAGTATGCCAAATGAAAGTGTATTTGGGTCAGAAAAGATTGTCAGGGGTCTCTAAAGCAGGGTGTAGGCACCCCAGGGGATGCATAAGGAAGTCTCCTGGGTTGTAGGAAGAAAATATTTTCTACCGCTTGTACATAAAACTCTGGAGAAAAAAAAAGAATGCTTATTTCATCTTTACCTCATTATTTTTTAATTTGTTTTCCTGCATAACATGCATGTATCATTGCAGTAGTCCAAGCATATAATTTACAAATAAATGCACGTGATAGTCAGAGGGGTGCAACATGTCAGTACAGCACGGTGCCTGTGCTCAACACGGTGCTTGTGGGCGGAACTTTCTCGCTGGGGTAGTGCCTCAGTAAGTGTCAAAGTGGGCATTTTGGCAGAGATTTATGCATGAAAAGAAGTAACATCAAGTGCACCCAGCCTTTTGGTCTCATCCTACGGCCATCTCTGATCTTTCTGGGGCTCGTGCAAAATTAGTCTCTGGACACCGGGGAAAGCCTGCAGTTCTGATCAAAGTAAACATTGGCGAGAGTTAAGTTCTTAGAAGGTGATGTGAACTGCTGTGGCCATTGATACACCAGAAAATACTGGTTAGCAAGGTGCAGACCGTGCTATCTGCAATTAGAACAGCTCTTCCAGGGAAACAAATAGTGAAACAGGATGAGAGGTAAAGACTTGACTACGGCAGGAGCAAACAGAGAAAGAAGAGGTGCTCATACAAGGAGCAGAAGCCAGGGTGCTGTGAATAAGGAGGTGCTGCCAGGGCTGATCTCACAGGCTATGAGGAACAGCCTGGGAGCAGCTGCAGAGCAGGCAGTGGGCAATATACATGTACACTGGAAGTGCTTTAGCCATAACCAGCAGTTTGCAGCAGAGCGGGCTGCTGCAGAGAGGGTGTGTGAAGCACGGCGTGAAAGAAGGAGTTTCTAGCCTGGTGTGAGCCCCAGGGCAGGGAAACAAGGAATAGAAGCATAGCGTCCGTGCCCCTGTAACATCCCCAGCATGTCTTCTGGAAGGTTTTGGAAGAAAAGGTAGAAATGTCTGCAAAGAATATCTGTTTGTTTTCAGAGGGGAATCAGCTAGACTAAAACAAAGGAATCAAGTGGAGCAAGTGTAAATGATACAAGTGTGGAAGTAGTTTATGTTCTTTACAATCTTTGCTATTTCTGTCTTCCATAGCACAGAAGAATATATAACCCACTCCAACGCTGTGGATATTAACTTGTCACTTCTTAGCTTTGCTTTGACTGTTTTTCTTTTGTTTGTATTATCATATATAAATATATTTGAAGAGAGTCGTGCAATAGTTTTTTGGATAGGTCAGTTGTCATTGCTGATATGACAGCAAGAGAGAAACATGAACAAACTAAGGGGAGACAGAAAAGTGGGTATAATTTAAGTGCAAGTTGATCTCAAAACCAGGAGAAAAGCTTCTTTTTGTGAGAATAAATATTCTATTGTTAATAGTGATCATTAATACCGGTTTATTATGATATGAACGCAATGTATCACATGTAATCTAAAAAAAAAAAAAAAAAAAAAAAGTTTGAAAGTCCTTGTGTATACATATCTATAAAGAAAAGAAATTTTGTACGTTTATAAAACACAAAGTTTATATCACTGCAAGCAGTAATAGTAAATCAGCTAAGTCTAGAGTGTTTCCTATGGTAAACTTGATTTTTAAATGGATTGTGTAAATATAGCTTTACAACATTGTGATTGGGGTGACTACATCTTTTTATGATATATTGGGGATTTTTCAAAACAGGAATGCATAAGTCAATGGCTCTTGGGCAAAAAATAACAGATGGTGGAAACTAGTTCCCCTGCGATGCAAAACGCTCTATATGCAGTGTTCCAATTTGCTGGAGAGGATTTTTTCATTTTTAAAGGGCTGATGAAGTAATTCTAGTAAATTAGAATAGTAGTATTTTAGAGGTACATCAACAATGAAAAGCTATTAAAGAAGACACCGTGTTCTTCATAGTGTTTTTAAAGGGATGCCAGCAAACAGCAGAAGGCAAGATAGGCATGTTTATGTGCAATTGTCAGCTTTTAGTGTTCAGATGACTGTTTAATCATAATTTGACCACGTGCAATTGTGAATCTGTTCTGCTTATTTCCAGTCATCATCTGTGATACACTTCGTAGGTTCATGTTGTTTTCGAGTGCATACCAATTTATATGCTTGTAAGTGTCTACAAAGTATACAATCCGCTAATTTACTGTGTATAGTTTAACTGAATGCAATTTGAACCACACCAGACTCTAAGAAGTAACATTGTGGTCTCAGCTACAGGAATTGAGTTTTTACAATACTTGCTTAGTCTTGCTGTCTTGGCCTTGAAGGGTGAAAATTAATGCATTTTTTTTGCCCATAGAGTGCCCTCTCTTGTGCTTATTAAATGCCTGGTGTTTACTACTAGCTCACCACGATTTTGGTTTGAAATTTTCAATGCAGCATTCACCTAGTTTAAAAAAAAAAAAAAAAAAAAAGGTTTGGAATTCAATCAAAATATGTGACTCACCTGATTTTATTTCCCTCCAGACTATCAGCCTTAGGTGCCCTCTGTTCATTCTGTTCATTCCTGTGCTCATTGATATTCCCACTGTTTCATGCTTACACTATGACCTGTGTGAACACTCCAAAAGCACTGGTTTCCTCAACTCTTGCAGTAGGAAAGTGGAAGGAGAGAGAGGGGTATCTGGATATTTCCTTGGAGATCTCCATCTGAAGCCTGAGAGTCACTAACACCATTCACAAGCCTCTTCTTCAAACAAAGGAGATGGATATGCCATCACTTGCTCTGCAACTGGCAGGTGTAAAAGGGAAAGGGCCGTTTGTTTCTTCTCCCTTCAAGTGTCTGACAGAGCATCCCATAGACTCTTCTTTCACCTTTGCCAGCTGGATTGGTTGGACTGCTTGGGAAGGACGCCAGTGTGCAGTGGTGCCAGGTAGCAGGGATATGGGCAGATCGGTGCTGGGACTGGTTGCATTAGATCTGTTCCAGTGCATCTGTTTGTGGCAGCAGGGAAATCCCTGCTAACCAGTTCACTTCCTCCTGCAGTTGAAAAGCTGCAAAAACAGGGCATAACTCTGTTCATGGTTGCACTCAAATGTGTGCTGGACTGTGTGTTGTGGAGCAGGTGAGAGTAGAGGGGGAAAGAGGCACTTCTTAACACTGGGGAATAAAACCACCTCTGTATAAAATTATATCTTGTTATCCTACATTCAAACAGAAATTCAGAGCTGAGAAAATCAGAAGTGATCCAAAAATATTTGAGGGAGAAGCTCTTCTTTAGACATCATCATGTTTTTCTGTCAATGGGCCATGTTTATAAGCTTTGATTAAAAAATAAATAAAAAATGAAGCTGTTCAGACTTCTAAGTCTCATCCTCACCCTGATCCTCCTCATTCCCTTGCCCATGTATAATTTACACATGTTTCTGTTGAGCTTGAAGTGAGATATTTATGTGTTCTACCTGAATTTCACTGGGTAGTTATTTTTAATTACTTCTGTCCATATTTGGGACTGAGGAAAGTGTGTATGGTTTGGTTTGGTTTAGTTTGTAATGGTTTCAGTATGGTTCTGGTCCTCCTGTTGTGGGTGGCACTGTGACCTTTGGTGACCTGCTTTGTTCAGCACAGCATGAAATCCTGCAAATAAGAGGATGAGTTGCATCATATACTAAAACAACCCAATTAAAATACAATGAAGATTTTAAGCAGGGGCTTACTTGGACTTAGGCTCAGCAGGGTTGGCATATAAAAGGACTAGGGAGCATCTATTTTTGAAATACATTTTTAATATTATGATTCCACAAATTACTTCTGTGCATAGCTGTGAAACCCTCTTACAAAATAAAGACCATTTATTTGTGGTTTTGCTGGCACATAAGCAACCAATGTTTGTGTTTTTTTTTTTTGTTTGTTTGTTTGTTTTTTTTGAGTAGCTAAATAAATTTCAGTGGGACTGTTGACAAATGGTGTTGCAGAAAGGAAAAAAACAAAAATAAACAACAGTAGATGTTTTCTGGAGTAAAATATGTATTTATCTGAATAAGGGAAGTTTCTTTGGACAATTTTTTCTTCATATTAAAATCTGTTCTGCAAAATCCTGAGAAATCTGGGAGGGGAAATGAGAAATATTTTCTGATATCCCTTTATTATAGTAGACAGGATTTTCAGGCTTGTGGTTTCCCACCACCACAGAGTTCGAGACTGGCTTCATGCATGCACTCTTTCCTGTAGCAGTTTTCTGTCACACATTCAATTGTCCTCTACTTTTGCATTGTCACCCTCTGTATTCCACAACCTTGTTTTCTTTTGCTTTCTTCTTTCTCTTCAAATTCTTCCTCTTTTTCCACCTGTTATGACAAAAGCCTAAGGAGCAGGCAGATCTGTCTTTTTTTCCATTGAAGCTGTCCTGGATTTCCTAAGTGCCTTTCAGTGCTTTGCAAGGAGAGGTACCAAGTGCAATGGAATTGTTTCTGTAGGCTGAAATTTAGTCACAAACCCTTCATGTACTATCCCAAAGATCTGGGAGGTCATAGTTTAATATTTGCTTTCCAGCCTGAGTCTTTGTAAGATTGCCAGCTGTAGACAAAAAGTGTTCTTGACTATTTTTTTTTTTTTGTAGGCTGTACAAATGAGACACTGAAATTAGAACTCCATACAACATTTTAAAACCAGTGATCAGCACAGATCTAAGCAGAGAACCCACGTCTTGTGCCCTTTATTAATGAAATCAATCAACTGCAGTTCTAGGTCTTTAATATGTTAATTTCGTAACTACAGACTGCTATATTTTCACTAAACAAATCATGTTAGTTATCTTTGGAATTCAGAGTTCCTTATGTCTACAAACTGTTATCTTATTGCTGACAATACCTGCCATTTTATTGCTATAAATGTCCTTAGAAATTCATGGAGCTTTAGCCAGTTAGAAGTACAAGAAATTACCAATTACTTTTTGCATTTATTCAGAGGAGTTTACGAGCCCAGTTAATGTGAATCAAGATGAAATACCTTCAGGAGGATGAGTAAAGGCCAGAAATAATATTTTTATTTTGCCCAAGATAATGCATGGCTGTTCCATTTAGATTCACTTGAAAGTCTGAAGGGATGAAGTGAGAGCTAGAAAATTAGCATTTTTTAATTAATTGAAAGTTAGGAGTAGGATCAGTCTTGTTAATTGCATGGATAAATTCAGTGAGGTTTGTTTTGCAGACTGCTCAATATTTGTAAAGAAATTCCTAATGAATCTCTTCATCAGGTTTCTACTTCATTTATCATGCATTGCTAATCCTTCCACAAGAAAGGCAGAAGTGTTATCAGCTGTAGCAGGATAAAAGTTTTATTCATGTGGTTTGCTGATGTGATATCACATTTTAGTAAGTATTATTCAAAGTAACACCGAGTAAATGATACACTAAGCATTTTGGCAAGGAATTCACCAAATGAAACAGATCAACTGTAGTGATACTTGCAGACCTGGAGGGCAAGGAAAGGCATGATGGTTGAAAATAAGGTGTATGGTCATTTCGTTTGGCCTTCTGGATATTAGCATGCATGTACCTGCTATTTACCCAAGTATTGGGTTCTACATAGGCAGCATCTGTTCTGGGGTGAAGCATAACCCTGCAAGAAATTCCAGCCCTGTGGCATGGATGTAAATTTTGTCCTTATCTGGGATTTCACTTTCCTGCCTGCAGTGGGAAGTTGTTTTGAGCTCTGGCTTGCTGACATACCACTTGAACTCTCTTGAAGATGTAAGTGGTGCAGATCCCTTACCAGATAAAAGCATATCAAGTTTATACTGCTGCTTATCACTTAGGTATTGGACAATTTTCTACATGAACCTTGTAGCAAGCAAAAATACCCCTGAAGGAATTCTTAAAATTTCTGGTACTACTTCCTTTTGTAGATCAAACCCTGCTTTGGGTTTCAGCAGCATGTTTTTAAGAGATTGGTAGTTTATGAATCCTGGTGACTGTTCCTGTAGCTGTCTTTGTAACAAGGTATTGTCAGTTTAAATATGTAGGTGATATTGTTTGGTGTAAAATGGTTTGCTAATGAGTGCACATATCTTAAAATGTTACCTCTGCAAGCATAAAAGGGACACCAGAGAAACTGTTCTTCTGGTTTAATACTCAAATGCTGCAAAATTGTCTACTGTGATGGTGAACATGTGTGGGCTTATTTTGTGTATTGGTAGCAAGTTTTTTTGCTCTTTTACCTGCTATCTTTAGTGATATAGAATCTGTTTCTTATCATTGATTCTGTAGAGAAATAGGTAAGAGCACTTTCACTAACATGACGTTTTATTTGAATGGCTGTAGCTTAAGTATAAACCAGACATTTATTCTCTTAGGAAAATTTAAAGTATTTTTTTTATTCTGTGATGAGATTTAGATCCTATGCACTGAGCTTCTGTTTCATCTATTCATCCAATTTTCTCAGTGTTCTTGCAAACTAGGAAATTGGGAGTGCTACGGGATGCAGATGCTTGGCAAGTCTTGAAACTTAAAACACACGTTCATTTATGATCAGCTAGTAGGCAATCTCTCTGTTAGCAAGTAAAATTTAAGCATGACTCAGACATGCTAGTCAGGCTGTGGCCGTACACTGTCAGCAGTCTGACAGCACATTACTGCTTCTGGTGGCTCTTTGCCTCTCAAGAGCTCACTGATGATGGGAAGCTGGAGCTCAGTGGGTGTCTTCCCCTTTGTCCAAGCTCCACACGTCACCAGTGTTTACATACACTTTTCCACAGACTGAGTGCAGTCAGATCCCAGTGATTGCTTTCCCCTTTGTAGGTCAAAATCAGTGTGTTCTGGCTCTTTGAGACAGCAAATTGAGTGCCAGTTGTCTGGTACCTTCTAATAGTTGCAGAGGTGGTGCTGTTACCTTAGTTTTGCTATTTTTTATGTGCTGATATCAAACCACCAGTCTTGTGGTATGCTTGTCTGCCTTGCATCCAAACCAAAACACAAACAAGTCTCTATCCTCACAGAGTTTAGATTTTGGGATGGTTCATGCCACCACACAATGTTGTAAGTAAATACAAAAAATATCTATATTTTAGCCGAGAAAATATTGAACAGCCATGACTGTCTTTTGAAGGTAAATCTTACTCTTAATTCCTTAAGCCCTTTTGTATTCATTCATTAGGTTTATGTTGAAAAGAGCTTTGGGAAAGATTTTTTAACCCTCTGTTATCCTGTTACAAACTGGTTAAAATTACATGCATGTTCATTTTGTGTTTTTTTCTGGGGACAGTGAGGTGCCTTTGGACGTGTCTGGGGTGAAGCTGCGTAGAGTGGATGTGAGGCTGCCACAGACTGATGTTTGGTCAGTGCTTGTGCAGAGTTGTGATGTGTTTTCTGTCATGTTTTGAGTCTCAAAACTCAGGTTGGTTTCAGTAGCAAGCCAAGGGAAACCTGTACTACTTAAATGCCCAATCAGAACTACAAAGTTTTTGTGCAGGAATTGTCAAATACATTTGAAGTGTTCACAGTCAGGTGGATGGAGTGCTTGACAGGAGCCTGAGATTCATATATCTTGTTTCAACTTAGACTTTGAGTCATTGTGTAACTTCTCGCCCCTTCCTAGACAAGGGGACTTGCGGGATGTTTTGAGTCTGAGTGCCCAGGAGGGAACCCGCTCCCTCAAGTCCATAAGCCCACCTGTGCTGTGGGCATGAGATAAACGTGCCAGTGTTGGTATGTCAGGGCTAGTGGTTGGACTTGATGATCTCAGAGGTCTTTTCCAACCTAAATAATTCTGTGTTTCTGTGTTTCTGGGAAACTGCTTCAACTCTCTCTGGCTCTGTTGCCCCACAAGAAACAGAGGACTCTGCTTTAGACTCTCTGTAAGAGTCAGTGTAATAAGTAATGCTTACAACAACACAGTGCTCCGCAAAGGCTTGGGTAATCATCTTGAGCAGTGGCATTAGTTTGAATTTGTTTTCTTAATTGAATGGGGGTTTGACATACACTGTTTCATGTTTCAGTTGTGCAGATTGATCCTTGATGGACTGGCGCAGAAGTTTTAGTGATTTTTTTTTTTACTTGTAAACAGAATCCTTATTTTAATGAGAATGAAGATGTTTATAATTTGAATCCAATTACCCACAGAGGGCTGCTAATTGTTAATGCAAGGTTAAACTAATTTACAAACCACCAAATGCTTGCATTTTAAGTGTCTCTAATTTTGTTGTGGAAATACCAGATCTGTGTTCTCCTTATATAACATTTTAATTTTATTTTAAAACAGCGTTAGCTGCTGCTGAAAAGTTCATGAAACAGACTAGATTAAGAAGGACAGGAAATGCACTCTATTTTTTTGTGCATTGTCACATCCTGGGATCAAGTGAAAAGTGGATCAGTGGTAGCTCTCCTCACCTCATGTCCAAGCAGATTTGGGCTTCTGCAGTGAAGTGATGTCCAGCACATGTCAGTGGCTATACTGGTGTCTTAGTTTTCAGAGCAGATCCTGCATTTCAGGCTGGCAATCTCAGCTAATGTCAAAAGAAACATGAATTGGTATTGATAAAACGAGACAGGTTGAAAACTGTAATAAATGGTACCTGTTCTGGGATTTAGCTCTCCTGCTTTTTGTGTTTTCCACTGTTGCCCAGGTACTCGTTATATGCTGTAAAAGTACATAAGGCCATAATATTAATTCTCACCTACACCGGACAAAGCTTAAAAAACCTACAGGTGGCTTCTGAGAAACGGACTTACAATTTGTTGATTTGAGTGCTGGTAACACGGAACAATGATGAGGTGTGCTATGTCTGCTGCAGGAGCTAAACCATAAAGACTCAGCAAATGCTAATTTACCCTAGATATATCCTTTTTGCTGTGTGCCACATGCTCAAATAAAAAGCTTTAGAGCATACCTGAATGGGGTTTTTAGAAATTCTGCTGGTTAGTAACCTGTAAGAAAAGGCCTTTTTTAGAACATTTTTCCTTCCTCTGCTGTTTGACTGTCATTCTTTTTTTTTTTTTTTTCTTCCCTGGATGGATCCCAGAGGCTACAAAATCTCTTCAGCATGAGTTCTTCTTTCTTTGCTGTCTTTTTTAGTTAATTTTCAATTCACTTACGTATATTCCATGTCTCTGCTTGCTCTCCCAGGAAATGTCAGACAATAACCTCCTGCGCTGTAGTTCAGGGGCTTTCTGAAAATGCGTGTAGGGTAAATGGAGAAAGATGAGAACTACCTAATGCTAATTAATTCACAAATGTAATATCTAATACATTGTTTAAAGAGGCATTATTATGTCTCATAATACCAGAACTCCAGACTATTAATATTACCTATACTGGGGTTCCTAATTAGTTGGATTAGATTTAACCAGTTCTTTGCAGTGCTCATGTGTCAGGTGTTAAAAGGTCACAGGGTGTGGGATCTAAAATCTTTCTATAGATTTGTTAGCATGATTTCCTTAACAATTGAGTTAAATTGATTAAAAAAAAAAAAAAAGTAAAAATAAGAAGTCAATACCTGATGCTGATATTATAGCTATTATTTCCTGTTGCTTTGGTAAGATACTTGGTACTGTGAAAATGTGTCCAGTGCAGAGATACTCATGGATTATAAAATGGGACAGTCACCTAAACACTTGTTTTACATCTTACTACGATTGCCCCATTCTTTCAGCAAAAGTGCATTATCTCTGACTGCCTGCAGACTGAAGCAGCAAGGGATTGCTGTGGTCTGTGTTTCACAGTCCTCTGCATCCCTAGAGGACTCATTGCCAGCTGGAGAGAGACAAAAGGTAATGTGCTCCCACTAGGATGCCACTGCTCCTCCCCCTTGCCCTTCTGGAGACTGAGCTGATGAAAAGACCTGCTACGACAAACACAGGCTGGCTGGGAGTTTTCCCACAACGTGGGAATTAACTGGCCTGATCAGGCAACTGTTTGGTTTCGTGTTGCTCATGTCTGACACAAATGTGTCATCACAGAGAAGCTGACATGCAAAATGCTGTCCCATAGGAAATGCAGTTTTTAAACCAGTTTTTCACAAAAAGAAAGAATAGACATGGTGGTACGTATTTATGACATCAGGAGCCCCCTAGCATTCAATTAGGCAATTTTATATGCCTACTAAGAACCTTGAGCTTCTCTGCCAGTCTGTGCAGTTGCTTCATGCATCTGTTGAGAAAATTTCTTAAATTCCTGGGTTACTTGCAGCACTCTGCTTTTGTTAGGAACACACAGCAATCACAGCTGTTGGAACTGAAGGCAGGGCTTTATGTCATCAACAATGTTATGGAAAATCTTGTTTATTTCAAAGCTTGATCGGGGAAGGCATTCATGAAGGTGCTATGGCATTAACATCTTTACACTAAGCCATTTGAAAAGCAGGATCTGCAAAAAAGGTGCTGAAAGTCTATCCCCAGGGCACAAAAAGAGTTTAGTACAGTAAATCTCTGTAAGCGGCTCTAACTGTTTAACCTACTATTCTACCAAGCACCATGTGTTTGCTGGGTTAAAAGCAGAGGCATGTGGCACAAGAGCCATCAGTGTGAAAACTGTTAAAAAAATAGTGATTGGATTTTCTTTTCTACAACTCAAATCGAGTTGGATTAGCTTGTCTTAAAAAATATATATATTAATAATAATAATAATAATAATAAAACAAATCTCTAAGATAAAACCCATTTTACCTCCTAAGTAAAACTGAAGTGTGTTTCGAAAAACAGGCACTTTGAAATTCAGAATATTTGTATTTTAAGAACTGGGATACAGTGTAGCATGGGAGTCTGGAGCCCGTCAGAGGTAACATGTCCTGAGTATTATGTGTTATCCAGAACTGCATTTTTTAATGGCTAAGAGTTCAAGAAGCCATCTTAGCACACAGTGTGGCTTCATAGGAGGCAGTATAGCTGTGCTGAGCCTAGAACCACATTGCCAAAACCTTCATATATGTTATGTATTTTACAGCTCCAGGTCAAATTATGGAAAGCTGAGATGAAAAACATACTAAGTGGTTCATAGGCAGCAAAACTAGAGCCTGCATCACAGTGACATGGAGCTTGGTGCTGGCAGCAACGTGGTGACAGCTGACCCAGCTCCACAGTTCATAGCCTCTGCTGAGCTGCATGCTCTGCTAATTGCTGTTTTTTTTTTCCCAGTTCCCCTGCTGAGAGCTGGTGGGAAAGCACTGACAGGCGTTGTGAACCTCACAGGCTCCATATGCCAAGGCCTGTTGTCACCCTGACACCAGTGAGGCAAAAGAGCTGGAACAAGATGCTATGCAAAGCATATTCTGGAAAACACACCATTTTTTGCCTTCTTCTTGCCCCATGGCCCTGGCCCACGGAGATTCTCATTGTCAGGGAGTTGGTTTCTATTGGAAATGAGGTTGGGCCTGCCTGTACGTAGTTCAACACTCAAGTTGCCTTGTGTGGAACCAGGAGCTGGACTCAGTGATCCCCGTCGGTCCCTTCCAGCTCAGGATATTCTATGATTCTGTGAAATTTGTGCTCTTTCTTGATGTGCTCACATTTAAACTGATATCAAATGATTTGCATCTTCATGTGTGTTTCACATACCTGGCAGCTACACGCTGCTTTTCCAGACCTACTTCCCTCCTAGCCTAGGTCACTAGCTGTTCCTCTCTCTTAAATTGTTTACATCAGCTTCTTGGTGTGTTACCTCGTGTATGCACAAAAGCACACACATTCTCAGTAAAGGTTCTCTGTGTTAGTCTTCTGTTCTCTCCTTTCCTACGTTTTGTGCTGCAGAGATTAAATGTCTTGGCGCAGAGTGCTACAAGACTATGTTAATTAACGTAGCCAGTAGCCTGCAGTAATGCTAAATGGATGGGGGGTTGTGAGCTAATGTGCTAATTTATAGCAGGCCAGAAAGTCTTTATAGTATTGGCCCAATCCTTCACTGTATTCTTGTTGTATATGCTTATCTTTTGGGTACATGAGCCATGTTGTCTTCTCAAGTAGTTTACATTTCACGCAGATAAACATTGATCATGTGTACAGTGAATGTATGATAAGCATGTATTTTAAAGTGCAAGTTCTCAACTCAATTACCACCACCTCTGGATTCAAAATACACTGTAGGCAGGTTAGTAGGCTGGAAATGTATTTTACAATATGTTCTGGTGAAGAAGCCTTTGCTTGAAGGAGGATTGTTATTCAGGAAAACAGTTGTATCCCTTGTTGCTCTTTGCTCTATTGGTAATGTGTTTGTGATCTGTCTGTTACTTGCTTTTTTTGCTGCAGAGGGAATGCTTTCTCACATTATTTTGTACTGCCACAAGCTAGACCTTTATGCTCTGTTTTGTCTATATCTATGGTCTGATGTGTCAGTGCTCCATGTTATGAACCTTATTATGTTAAATGTGGAGTTTGAAAAAAGACAAAACATACTGAAATACCTTCATCTTTTCTTTTTCAGAATAATACATTTTTGAACGGTGCCTCCCCAAGAAGTGTGATGAGCAATGGCTTTAGGAAACAACACCCAGAGAAGTTACTCCATCATCCCCTGTTTCATCTTTGTTGAGGTGAGTGCAGCACTCAGTTGACTCAAAAAATAAGCACTGGGCAGAGAAAGGCCTACACAGAAGGAAGCTCTGCCCTGCAGAAGTTGAGCCGCTTGTTGGTCATATTTTTTGTCAGGATGAATGCTTTCTTATTTGATAACCTTAATACCCAACATCATGCTCAGTAGCATCGAATCCCCCTGAAAACTGTCCTGTATGACATAGGTATGACACAGGTATGATCTTACGTAGATGAAGATGAGGTTAGGTCTGAAGTAGATGCCATGTTTTCAACTTGCCTCCATCCAATTTGCTGGCTTTTCCTGTGGTTTTTGGTGGAGAAGGAGATAGCCGCAGGTGTAGGTCAGCAAGTGACTACTCAAATCTCCTGTTCTCTTCAGACCGGCTACCCTAAGGTAGCACAAGGACTAGACATTTAGATAAATGTCAGATCTCACAGTCTAATGGTTCGTACGCTTAGGAAGCAATGCTCAGCTCCATTTTCAGTTCAGCTGCAACATAAAATGTAGGTGAGGCAAAATAATCCTTCAAGTTTGATGAAGGAGCCAGCTAGCACAAGGTCTGTGAACTGATGATCAATGAAGTTACAGGAGTGAATGTTTCCACAATGGAATATGGCTCTACATCTTTGTTAGGTGTAAGTGTTTTCTTTTTAAATTAGCTCATTATTTTACTCTGTAGAATCGACTTTTTTGTGTTTCTTTTCATTACCCTAACACTATCAGACTGCCCAAAATCAATATTGAAACCAATAAATATTCAACTGGTATATAAAAGGCAGTGAGGGCTTTCTCAGCAAGGGTGTACCTCTGGATTTGCAGGGAAGGTGAAAACTTCTACCAGATTTTGATAGAGATTGACATACCTGCTTGTGACCGCCTGTCCATAGAACTACCTCTCTGACATAGATTTGATGCAATACTCTCCTTTTGGTCCTAATTATGGGGTGACTCACGCTTATTGACAAGAGAACCACTGAGAACAGTCAGTAGACTAACTGTAATGCTGGATGTCCTGTAAGACTTGCTTCATTCCCGCTGAAATCTTGGAGAGGTTCTGGTGTGCTGCTGCAGCAGGTGCAATGGGCATTGAAAATGGCTGCTTTTCAGAGCTCCTGCATGCTGATCTTACCTCAGGGAGATGGAAGAAGCATGCACTGATATCCAGGACCTCTCTAACCCTTACCTACCTGGAGTCCCCTTCTTGTAGGATCTTCTTCAGACAGGAGATAAAGTTTCCTTACACATATTCTCTACTTTCTCTACTACCAGCTTAGCCCCAAAAGCAGTCAGAAGATCCATGTGTGCTTAGTCTGAAGTCAGTAGTGGTTTTCTTTTTGACCTGAAAGGGCTGTGGTTAGTCCTCACTTACAGGAGGAATCTGACCGATTGGAAGATGAGGATGAAGGAAAAGCATAACAAAGAGTGGTAAAGCTTGGCACTGCCAGATGCAGCTGTCACAGTTGCTGTTGCGAAAAGTGGCTGTTACCCGACACTACATAGGATCCTTAGGGATCCTTGGATGAATGAGGACTGATCATGGCTTTGCAGTTATAATTACAGATTTATTATTGCACCAAAAAAAAAATATATATATATATATATATATATATATATATATATATACATATTTTATATATATCTTGATATATATATATATCAAGATAGTTACACAGTCTTTTCAGTTACACTTAGATAGACCCTCTGCAGATTGGGTCATATTAGAGTCATAGAATCACAGCACACAATATGATCATAACCTAGATTAAGGCTTTACAGAAAAGATGTGAGTCAGTCACTCACTCCTCGGAGGAAGAAAACAACAGTAGAGATGTCCCTGGCCACTGGGGAATCGCATGTTTTGCCATCCAGCAGCAGTTCCAGTCTAAGTCCCACTCAGTCTGTAGCTGCTTGATTTTACAGACAGTGCTCCCTGTGCCACTGCTCTTCCCTGTTCCAGGACGGGCGTCACCATCCTCTGGCCACCCAGCACCTGTGTATTGATAACACTGATGGGTTTAACCACCCTGCCAATCAGTGCTCCCCCTACCCTCTCAGTGGCTCAGCACTTGGGTCTTGATCTCTTTATCACTATGACTGTGGGTGTCCCCACACACAGTGGGTGCCAGAGAGGGGAAGAGAGAAGCGGGCAGAGGTGTTCACTGACAGCCCGCTTACATATTGTGGATATTTGCCTTATTGCTGGTTGTGCTGACCCTACTGCCAGGGGTCAGGAATAGGGAGTACCAGTCACACCAGCTGAGCCTTTCAGTGCTTCATAAGGATTTGTCATTGATATAATGTCCAGCTTTCTGGGGAATCTCTGCCTCCCTTTCCTGAGGAAACTGAAAGGCTCTTCTTACTGAGAAACGGGTCACTAGTTCATCCCATCAGCTAGAGGAAGAAAGGTTAAAAATGGTGAACAAACAGCAATAAGCTCAGAAGAAACACAATGAACACCACCAGAAATAAGATCTCTCAAATTTATTGCCTGAAGCAAGCTGTTCTGAAGATTTTTAATCCTCTAAATGTAAGAATGATGAGCCCAGTTGACAGTGTGTGACAGAACTATAAATTGTCCTTCCTGTAGACAAGACTGACATGAACACAATAAATCATTTGACAGGAGGAAAAGATTTCTTCACCCTCCAAGTATACTTTCCTTGTCCTTTCATATATTTGCCTTTGTTATTAAAGTGTAATTTAAAATGAAAAATCAGTCAGAATCACAGAGGTAGTGTCCAAAAAGATGTTCTCTCTGCTATATTGGGTGAAAACATGTGTTTTCCCTGCCTTTTTGTCCACGGCATAGATTTTTAATGTAGCACTGTTGGAACTACACATTCATAGACTTTTATCAGGCATTGTAGCATTAAACAACAGGAAATCTAATTTCCTGCAGGGAATGCAGAGATGATTGATAGTAGCCATTCTGTCTGAAAAGCCCCTGTAAATCTTAAAACACACTGAGAGCACTTTTCATTCTGCCACATGCCTGGGACTGAGGAATTCATTTGAGACGGGCTATGCCAGACACAAAGCCCTGTGCAGTATTACCTGACCTAGGATAGTCCCCATTTTTGTTGCTTTGAAGGCCAACATGAGAATTGGTACGCTGCATATTGCTTGGCTCCTGTGGCTAAAGGTGCATGGAGGACAGCTAAAAATATGTTCCCTGCTTTCCTCATAACATTTTTCCATGGTGAAAACAATCTGGCATTGACCTCTTAGGTGATCATCAGTAAGAAAGGAGGTGGCCAGGAAATATTTTTACAGGCCTTTTTCCCAGAATATGCGGCCTCGCCTACCATCTTCCATAGAGCATGCTCCTTTAATTAAAATTTTTGAGATATTTGCTGTTAAGAAAAGAGTGGCATTTTCTTATCTGAGCCTTGGCTGTCATGTCAGATGCCCTGCTAGTATATATTTGCTAGCTCCCCAATATGCATTGTGCCTTTAAATAAATCGTGGTGGCAGAGGTGGAAATAATGTGTCACAAGCAGTTTGGGCATTTTAAATACAATTAGGCTTCAATCTGTTTAAAAGCAACACTTACTATTCTAGTGTTTATTCAAATTGGTGTTGGAACTAGGTGATCTTCAAGGTCCCTTCCGACACAAGCCATTCCATAATTTCCATTTTTTTCCTTTCCATTTTCCTCACTCCTAACTAACTTGTAGCAGTTAGTTATTATAAAACCTGACCTGAAGATGAATGGCTCATTATAAGAATTTACAGTCCATGTCTGAGTCTACAAATTCCTTTTTATATTCAAAATATGAACTTTTTAATAATAGCTTGTGAAGTCTAATCTGTAATGACAGAAATGGTAAATGAACATTCTCAGTCCCTAATTAGAAACACAATGTCACATTAAGTATAGATTTAAAGGCTAAATACAGAATCATTAAACTAATTTTTAGCCACTTAGCAGATCTGAGTCCCTCTCCCAAATAATGCATGCAGTTTTCCAGATGGTCCTTTATTGTACTGTAAGAGGTATCATTGCAGTCTGACATTTGTTGCCAAATGTCCATGATGAGTTGCTATACTATGTTTTCTTAAATGTGGAAGCAAATGATTAGGAAGTGAAAGAGACTGATGCTCTCCCCTGCCTTTTGAGCATTTTTTGCAGTCAGAAGCGGTGAAGGGAGACTTCAGGAAGGCCTCATCCAGGCATGACTCCCATGTAAGATGCTGCAACAAGATTGGAGCAATTTCATCCCTCAGCTGGTAGTCACTGCTTTCAGTGGTGTACATACTGCTGAGAACCTGCTCCACAAGGACTGATGCTGGTAGCTGCTGAAGGCTGTTAAATACAAGTACCCTACTCCACAGTGCCCTACTCCAGTAGCTTCAAGAGCCCTTTGGGGTCAATGATGGACCCAGAGCATGCAGCAAAGGCTGGAGAGCTCTTAGCTGTTTGTAGGCCATGGATCTATTTTAGCAAGTGCAAATAGTGCACAGCAGCTCATCTGAGGGTTTATTGATGGCCAGAACTAATCTCTGAAGTGATCTTAAGAGTTGTAGACAAGTGAAAAAAAGAAAGTAGGAGAGGCAGCATCCAGAAAGCAAGGAAAAAAAATCTCCTTCACACTATACTTTTTTCACATGCATTTAATTTACAGGGGCATTTGTTGCCAAAGCTCTTCGTGGGGTACCTCCCTCCTTCACCCTCTGGAACATGAGTGAAAAAGTTGTGTCAGAAACATCTCTAATGATGCTTCAGCATAGCTGTCTCATCATTTCACAACCCCACCTTGCAGGGCTTGGCCCAAAGATTGCTGTTACATGCCTTCCATGGTGCTCAGAGCTGGCATTTGTGCACCTGGGTACAGGTGGATGATGGTGAAGAAAGGTAAAATCACAACTGGTGGGTTTGTTTTCAGTGCCCCGATTCTCTGCAGGCAGGGAATGCATCATCAGAACAGCCAAGCTATCCTTGGATGTAGGCAGTTACATCAGTAAGCAGAGAGAAAAGGTGTTGAGATGGGAGAAGTGCAGGGCCTGGCAAATCCCAGTTCTCTTCCTGGGGGTTGGTGAGCTGCCAGGAGGTCTTGATCTAGCAGTGCTTTCCATGCTCTCTAGTTCTTCTCTTTTCCTTCTCATTTTGGGTGTCAGCTTTCTAGGGCAAAACTCATGCTAGATGGGTATAGGAGAGTTGAGTACAGTCTGGCTTTGAATTTGATGAGGTTAAAGTGACTTTTTTATACTTCTACAGCATATTTGATGGTCATCATAAGAGACGGGGAATGTAATGCAGTGTGACAATTGTATCTCTTAGTAGATATTGGAGGGATATAGTTAGATACCATGAGTAAGCAGCATCCTCACAACTTTATGTGTCTAGGCATGCAAAAGACTTTTCAGACATTGTGTCTGTGTGACTGGTAGTTCTTAAAGAAGTAATAAGCAAGCAGCACCTAGTTGTTGTTTTCTTTAAATAAGACCTTCTCAGCTCTTGTGATTCACCAGTGGCTGTGATTATAATTGCTCTCAAGATAATAAAAGAAGAAATTTATTCAGGAATTTCTGCTGATGTGGCACTTTCTACTTCCTTTTTCCTCTTCCTTCTCTCAGTGGTTTGAGGGCTTGAGTTGTTTTAGGGTGGGAGTTATATGAGGATTACTTTTCTAAATTACCCTTTACTTCTAAAGGGTGCATCAGAGGTGTGCCTTCACACATGAAAACAGAGCAATTTTGCAGCACCAGATTTAATTAAATTGTCTTAGAATGATCAAAGAGTTACAGAATACCAAGTGACTTTAATATGACTGATGTGTGTGTCACATTGTGCTTTTTTGTGGATTATTGTAATCCTGACATTGACAAGGTAGGTTAGGGCAGACTCAAATAATCAAAACCATCAAAACTTGAAACATTGGACTCTAATCTGAAGATCCTGCTTTTTCATGCTAAATCCGTTGTTCTGCCCTCAGGAAAACTTTTACAGACAAAGTAGAAACTGTTTCTTCTTGACAACTCAATATATGGTGCATTGAAGAGAACTGAAGATTTTGTAAGAAAAATCCCTTCTCTCTCTCTCTCTCTCTCATCATAAAGAAAAGAAAAAATATTGCAAAATACAAAGCTCTAGTCTTATACGTATTCTGAGGCAAACTTTTACTTGAACTGTAAGTGTATTACAGCCTCATAGGATCTTTGTTTCCACAGCCAGTAGGGCAAATTTTCCTTTACTTTTTTTTTTTTTTTTTTTTTAATTTTATTTTTGGACAGATTGAATCATGTTCAAATACCAGTTCTAACTTAATTTATTAAAAAAAAAAAAAAGAGTTTTAATTTACAGAGGCATAGAGGGAAAAAAATGTTCTCTTTCTCTGCCTCTGCATTTTCCTGACATTATTCCATGTAGTCAAGCCAACAGCTGAACTGCTCTTTAGCAGGAGAATGCCTTCAATACTGAGATCATTTGTGTGACACAAGTACCTCTTGAACTCCTGTTTGTCATCAGCATCACATCAGGGATTTGGAAGCTATAAAAAAAAATAACTGAAATTAGAACAGTCATGACATATGAGGCACATTTTTTAATTCTAATTTTTTGTTTAGGTATTGTGAAAACTCAAAAAATTTTTGCCCATTTGGGTGTACCAGCTGGTGCTCTCTATTTTTTGAGCAGAGTGTTTGGGGACGATAAAGAAGTTCTGCCAGAATTTACCAGTACACTGTGAAGAGTCTTGTTCTATGTGCTGTGGTCCTTGAGGCAACATTTGTAAGAGGCATCAGATATAATGTGTTTTTTAAAAATAAAAATACAATTTTTATTTCTCCCCTAAGAAAAGCTTACTGATTGTATGTTAAGATTTATCTTTAATGCAGATTTATCTTTAATAAATCATAGCATTAATGATATAATATATAGTGCTTAAAGGACATATGATCATAGGATCACAGTTTTGGATAGTTGAAATACAATTTTCAGTTTTGGCAAGGTAATGTCCAGTTCTCATAGGAAGCACCAAAAAAATCTAAGCAGATGTTTGATGGCCATCTAAAGAGGTATCTGGAATTTAATTAACTCCAAATAGTTGCAATGATCAGCAACTGTATTTACTCACCATGTGGGGCTTTTTGGTTTTGTTTCCTACTGAGGCAGCCAGGAAAGATGTTCCAGAGGTTCACCTATGTTGGTGTCTCCTTGCAATCGGTGTCTGTCATGGTCTTACACATCGCTATTTCAATCCCAGTGCCTTGTTTCTCCATCTGTGCATTGCAAGAAGGATTAAATAGTAGTCTGTTATGCTGGGATGCCAGGAGGACAAAATATCCTAAGGGACGTGTCATGTGCTGGTGTTGTATAAACTCCCCATCATTAAATTCTCTAGTTAGATGGCTGTGTGAATTGGTGGTGACAGATGCTGTGTGAAATTGGAGGCACGTCTCTTGGAGCAGGGTGATGTTTCTGAATAATCCCTATGCTTCAGTCATTTCTGTTTCTTGGGATTCCTTGTTTCTTTTCTTAGTCTCTCAGCATATATATCCATTTCTCTTTGCTGCTTTTCCTAAATGCCTCTTTATGTTCCGCATTTGCCAGTCATTCTTTACTGTCTACTTTCTTTCACTTTCTTCTACATACTTCTTTGTTCCAGACGACAAGATAACTCCATAATGTTGGAGTCCATAGAATTGGCTTAATCTCAGTGAATAGGTATCTACTGAATGTTGGATTAGTTTTGTTGAATTGCTAGGCAGATCTAATGTTAGCTAGCTACAAAATGAAATTTAATTTTCTGAAAAGATATTCCTTCCAGGTCTTTAACAATTAAGCAAAAAATATGAAACCTTCTATGACAGAAAACTCATGGCTGAGATGGGCAGGAAAAAAAACAAAGCAGATTGCTATTTGATTCTCTTTAGCTTCTTGAGGACATTTTAAAATTAGTCTTAAGAGCCAACCTAAGAGGGATTAACTGCTTTACATCTTTTTTTCTTTAAAACATAGATGAAAAAAAATGATTGTATTGTTGCTTACAGTCATGTGAACCCAATTTTATATCCCCGTGTCTTTATCCTGAAATTTTCCCACTGCAAATAATTCCTTTGACAGCCTGAGTAATGTCTTGGGGTCTGCACCAATTAATGTGGTATGCTTTTTAAGCAATAGATTAAAAATACCAAAAATTCTTTCCCTTTATGGGTGATTAAAAAATATATATTCATTAATAGATAAAAATGTAGTGGACACACTGCTTTATCTGTTTCACTGCATCCTGAAAATCACCAATGTTTTTTGAGAACTACTTCAGTTTATACTATGTTGGTCTATATAACCAAGTTCCTAAGAGAAGGAATTATTTTTCAATCATGCAGAAGCTAGGGAGATTGAATTTATTTTGCTTTTTAAATAGAGATACACACTGCAAATTTATAAGTTAGAAATCACAGCGTTGGGAGATTAGTGGTAGAAAAACTACTAATCAAAATAGTTTGTATACAAATTTTGAGAAAAAGAGTTAGAAAACCAAGGTTCATTAAATCCAGTTTCCTGAATTACATGTACAGACCTCTGCAAACCAATGCTGAAGCATTCTAAGTTAGAGGGTATTTCTAGCAATGACTGGAAAACTTTAAGGTTAAAATAGATATCAACATGAAAATAAATATAGCAGAGTGTGTAACATGGGCAGATGTAACATGTGGGGACAAAGAGTTACTGTCATTGAAAATTAATGCTGATTTTTTCCCTTTTTTTCAGAAATATGCTTAGATTATAATGATTGTTGCAGATTATGGCAGAGCAGAATTTGTTATTGTTGTTGTATGTTTTTCTGCATACTCCAGAGACCTGAGGATTTTTTCATATTTTTGTATTTTCTCTCCCAAGCACACAATATTTTTTAACTCAGATGTATGAAAATTTGGCAACCATTGTAGATGCCGTACATATCATATCACTGACTCTGCCATAACAACCTTGCACTGTTTCGAATGATCTGTATCTCTGAGCATATTTGTTTTCTTTAATCTTGGGGGGATATCACTGGTAGCATGATACTTACTTGGCATGTTAGATGAAGCATTAAAAAGAGTGGAAAGAATGAATAGGGACTCAGAAAGTAACCCTAAATACCATCCAGCCTTCCCAGTACAGGTCAGTAGGAAAGATCTGAGAAATCTCAGAGTAAAACAGATGCTTAAAGAATATTTTGCAATATGAAACCCATTCAAAGTTTCTGGGAATGGTTTTGACATCAGGAGACTTTTCAAAAGTGAAATAGATCTTTTTAACCACCGTATCCAATTTCACCAGGTTAGCAAAGAAATTCACTTGTGTCTCTTGACCAGCCACTTCAGACATCAGAAAGGAGAGCTTTGTTTTGTCTTGTTTAGCAGTGTTACGGGGAAGGAAGTCAGCAAGACCAAATGAGACTTTAAGACTCATCTTAAAGCAAAAGATGAGTACAAACAATTTAGCTTTTAAAAATTATTGGCATTTTCAGTTCTTTAGACATTCCAACAGAGTTTAAATAACTGTTTCAAGAATAAGCCTGCTAAGTCTTGTATTTAGTTTTACAAACTTAAGATGTGGCACCAACATGAAATTTCCCCAAGATGTGGTACCTTCTGGTAAAGTGTGCTATCTTCTCCTTTCCAATCACAAAGGGATAATCTGTTTGCCAGCATGCAAATAACACTCACAAAAGAAGTAAAGCTTCCAGTAAAGCTGTAGTACAACTAGTTCTCAGATAACTTGCTGAAGCCTGGACATATACTCTCTCTCATAGTTAATTTTGCATTGGCTCTATATTTGTTCCCAGCTGTGAACAGTGTGGAACTATTCAAGAGACTGTACAAAAATCTTTCATGTGCAGATGTATTTGCAGGAAATCTGTAAGAGTGGTATTACTGGGAGTCAGTGCTCAGGAATTTGTTACGTGTTGTGCAAATGATGCTAAATGGGTGCTGAAATCTAACACACATTATATCATTACTCGTGAAATCATTACTCATGATGATGTTTGCTTACAGCAGTGATTAGAGGCTGACCCACAGGCTTAGAGTTAAACAAATTTTCTTTTAGCTTGATGCCATGCCTAGATTAATACTTGGGATTAATTTAACAATTTCAGACTTGGTAAAATTTTGGATATCTGTGATTTTGGTATAAATGTACAATGATAAATTGTATTAGCTCTTCCTTTAGCACTCCAGATCTAATTTAAATGTCAGAAAAGAAGACTCGTCTTCATCTTGAAGCAGAATGATTTAATGGAACAGATTTCTATTGTGGATAGATTTTTAGACAGGACTGTTAGATAAATGATTAATCAATACTTTACTAAGCAGTTAGTCGATTGTTACAGAGTTGTTACATAGTCCAAGAAACCAAGTGGTTGTTCATAATGGTCTGTAAGTCTTACTTTCAGATGATGTGTTTATAGTACTCAGTGGGATTAACATCAGCATCACGCCAGACCTGCCTAGAGACCCATGGCTGTCTGTGATCTCTAGTAGCCTTGCAGCACAGTCTGTGCATGTTTGCTTGCACTATTGCTGCTGGGAGCCCCTCTGCACCCCATCAGGTGGCAGGTCAGTAGCAGCTGTGTTGGTGGCTGGGGCTGGTGCAAAGAGGTGGTGGAGGTGATGGAAGCCAGGCTCAAAATCTTTATGCACACCACAAAACCGTGGTATATGCCTCCTTCTCTTGTTGCCCTATCCAACCTAGTCACATGAGCTGATGAATGGAGAACCCATGTAATGGGACACTTGGGAGGATAGGCTCTAATGAATTTAAAATAAGTTTGAATCTTTTATTAACTTTTCCTAATTCCGTATCAATTAATGACTCTTTACGATTTACAGTAATTATTGACAGGGGCTACCAAAGGCATGCTGAGATCAGATTACAGTTTGGAAATAATAGTGAAATTATTACTGGAGTTGCTATCAGTTTGTCCTTGAACTTTCATAGGGTAGATTCAATAATTTAAAAGATGTCTAAATTTGGTCATGTATTAACTGAATTATTCCTGCATTTCCTTCTCCCAGATCTGACATTAAAATCTGCATGTCTATACTAAAAGTCAATAATCCATTGTTCATCACCACTTAGCAGCTTGCTTCTGAAGTGTGGACTTTACCTACCTGGAAGCTGCTTTCTGGCGTAATAATACATTGATACTTCTTATATAACTTATTAAAATGAGAAATTCATTGAGTGAGTACTTTGTGCATCAGTAGAGTGTTATGGATTTAATACTATTTTTATTTAGTGAGATTTAAAATCTTATCAGAGTAGATTGTGATGTTCTGTCCTTCCTAGTAGAACTGTTGTTCAGATTTCTGTTTGATTTATTGTCTATAACAAATACTGCACTTCTAACAAAACAATGGCAAAAAAAAAAAAAAAGAAAAGTAAATGTAGCTCATAAATGTAATCAAGTTTCTTGTTAGGTAGCCTGATATGAAACTCCAGTTATGATGGAGTGAATCAACCTTTCAAAGAGACTGTGTAGCAGATTACACTTTTATTAGTTTTATGATTCTGCTAACGTTTGACTTGGAGCCAGTTAAATCAGTAGTCATCAGTGATCTTTATGAGCCCACTTAAACCTCACAAATCAAAAATCATTCCAGTTCTTTTAAAAGGGTGTGAAACATTGAAACTCTCAGGCTGACTAATTGTGGGAACAGGAGCACTTTGTACAGCATTGGTCTCACATGAATTCATACCAGAACTGGTTTATCATTAGTTTCAGTCTTTTCGTTCTTACTGCAAAATATTTATGTAGAGATGAAAGGAAAAAAGCATTGAGGGACTTGGAAGAAAGTACTCAAAGTTGATGTAATTCGTATAAGGAAGGCAGCCAGGGTCAACCAGGTGGGTCAGAGACCTGAGTATACACTTCTGAGGGTTAAAAGAAAGGTTGTAGACTCACAGGAAAATTCAGGTTGGAAGAGATTTCTGGAGGTCCCTATTCACAGCATGGTTCAGAGGAGTAGCAGCTGGTTAAGTTCCTCTGGACCTTGTCCAGTTGATCTTTCCTATTACCTTACTAGGTGACCTGTTTGGGTTTTGGCGATCCTCACAGGGAAAAAAAAAAAAAAAAAAAGGTCCTAATGTTCTTTCTAATACAATGAGGTAACCTAATGTGAAGGAAAAATAATAGAGGCCCAGTGGCAGTGAAAAGAAAAGGTAGGATGCAGCACATGGAGGACAGGCAAAGGAAAGCAGTAAAAGAATGAACCATTTAAAAAAATGTCCTGAATTTTAGAGGTATGTGCAATTGTTGTGCAAGACAGTTTTGTCTGCACAGCCACTTCTAGTGCAATGACTTGTTCTAGGTATTTACATGCCTGATATGAAAATAACCACTGTTTATTGATAGTCAATCTGTTGATTTGTTTACCCAAATTGCATACTGTAGTCACTAACAGAAGATAAAACTTCCTATTCCAAGCCTTACTGCATCAGTCTGCTTTGTAAATCAATGAGCTGTGGTGGCAGGGTGCAGCTTCTTCCTAACCTCTGCATCTCCAAGTAGTCTCCATCAGACTACTCTCCATACTATCTACTGCTCAGATTCTTACAAAAAGCAAATGTACATCTTAATGCTCTGTCTGCCCTGGTTTAGAAAGACTCTGAAGAAGATAAAGGCATGCCATTCTTTCATGTGGAGACTTGTTAAAAGAGACTCTAGAGGAACATAAGTACTGTTAAATTCAGGTTCAAACAGACTGACTATTCTTGGAGTAAACCCAATCTTCTTCATGATAAATGGCCATTGCAAATAGCAGTGAATATTTCTACTTATTTTGACAGGGCTAACAGCTGAAAAGAGAATGGGATATTTAAGAGAGACATGAGTGAGCACCAGAACCTCATGATTTTATGCAAGTTTTCAAAACCCAAGTTTTCCCTTCTTCCATCCCCTGCATTCACAATTCTGTAGCAAGATGATTACAGATTCTGAAAATTGAAGCAGTCACTGTTAATTTTTTTATACTATTTTTATTACCACTACTTTTATTACCACTACTTTTTTTGCTATTTTTATTACCACTACTATCAGATTATTTATTACCGTTACTATCAGATTATAAATTGTGATTAAAAGTGGTACTAAGTGGTTGGCTCAGACAAAAAATGATTTGGAAGCAGCAAATGCCATTCAAAGTGATAAGGTAATTTTTTGTTTGCATGTTTTTTGTTTGGTTGGTTTTTGTTTTGTAAAGTTTCCCAATCAGCTGAAGAAATGTTAGAAGCAAATAAAATGGATTTTATAATTCAGTATACATATTAATAAGACTATGTCCATTTAGGTGAAGTAAAGTGTCTTTGATATTTTCCTACTTAATTTAAAACATTGTCTCCATTTGTTTTTTCTGATTGATCTAAGCATGCTGCACTCTTGGTATCAGCAGACAGTTTCTTTTGGCAGCAACTGCTGCATTCATCAATGTCTAACTACTGTAAACCTGCATTGCTCTATTTAATAACATCAATCTGGAAGCACAGGCATGTTCTATGAATTTTAATGAGAGCTGTTCCATTAATGACAAAGATTCAGTGCTCCAGCCACCTCCCAGGTTGTCAACTTACAGGGAAAACCTTTATACGTGGAAGAAATAGGAAACAGAACTGGCAACTAAGAAGGTGATAAGGTCAATGTTGTTAGAGTAAGGCTAAATTTGATTTTCCATCTTCTGCAGACAGTTTTGGAATGACAAATTCCAGCCTGCCATGATACAGGGGGACTTGGTGACTTTACTAGGCACAGCAGTCCAGCATGAGGATATTGGAACACAAGATGACTAAATACAGCACGTCAGAAATCTTGTACCAAAAGACATTGATTGTTTGGGACTGAGCTTTTTCTTGTCTTTTCTAATTTGGTGTATTCACTCTTCTAATAGATCCCATGTTGTGCCACTTGCTCACTTAGGATGAAATTGGAGACCCTGGGTTTGTATGATTCACTTTTTTGGGCCAGCATGGCCCACTGCCTGACATCTCACCCAGGCTTGTTTGTAGCTGGTGGTGGCCCCATTTACTCATTCTCTCATTTGCTTTTTCTCCTTGGTGCTGAAATAAATGCTGTGACAGCTGGATTATATTTCAGTTATAGCTGTATTTCAGGTTTAAAGCTGGGAAAACTGAGACAGAGACACTTTCCTACAGTGATTCCTTAGGCTAGTGTTAGGATCCCAGCATCTACATATGAAGTTTTAATTGTGATTTCTGCTTTTGTTTGAGACAAGACTCTCAGGTTTGTCACGTGCATTTCAGTAGCTCCTAGTCGAATACTTACTCCTTCCCTTCTTTATAAGCCTTTCTTTAATGGCCTTGCACTATCAACAGAATTTTTGAAAGGTAAAGAAATCAGTTTTCTCATAGAGCTAAACATTTATCAAGCTATATCTCCATTACACTGGTACAATATTTTAAAACATATTTTAGTAATAAATAAATTCAGTCATCTGTAGGGCTGCTGTCTCAGAAAAAACAATTACTCAGCCTTTCCGTTTCTTCTTTTCTTCAGCAGGTAGCAGAACGGGAATATTGAATTATTAGTCATTTAAAAATGTGATAAAGTGTTTTTATGTATATGGTAAAGAAGGGGGATTAAGTAGATGCTTAAAATGTCAGAGTACCGTGCTGCTGTAGAAAAGAAAGGAGAGAGAATATTAGACTGCTGCAAGAAGTAGTTAATAATAATAAATGAAGAACTTGACAGCAGGGCACAGAATTTAAAACTGTCATTTGTTGTAATTGATGAAACTACCAGAGCCTCATTTATGAAGGAAAGGAACAGTCCAGGCAGGCAGGAGTAAGCACTCTGAGGACGAGGAGTATAAAGAACTGCACGCCTGTCATAATCTTCTTGCCAGTGCATCGTAGCTTGATTCCTAGCGAAAAGCAGTAAAATGTGTTCCTTTTTGGTATCGTCCCAAGGTGGCTTATGTAGTGGCCACCAGTGTGTTGGAGGGAAAGCCCCATCTGTGGAAAGACAACTCTTGTCACTGCACATATGTTCACTTCTGGGAAATTTACTCCTTTCTAACAAAAAACACTGGCCCACAACACTTCTATGATTAATAAAACTGTCAGAGAAAAAGGTCTGCTGTTAACACCTTTTGAAATCAAAGTGGGCATGACCATTTCTTTCAAAGGCAGTAGAAATAGGCCAAAAAATATGTAGTGTGTAGGTCTTTGGTTTCCCTGAGGCTTTACATTTACCTTCAGGTTTTCTGGGCTGTGAAATACAGTGGAACATTAATTCTATTCTGTCTAAGAACTAAGCAGAAGTTATTGCTGCTCCTCAAAACCTCTCAGCTCTTCAGCTTTCTGCTCTACCTGCAGTGTTCACTAAAAGATAAAAGTGGGGAGATGTGCTGATTTGCTTTGGAGCTAGGCTTTCTTTCTATTCAAATTTGCATTGCCCAAAGGGGTACATGTTTAGGACCTCACAGGATCAGTCTGCACTTGAGATTGTCTCCTAACAGGCAGATTGATGAATAGAGATGAACAGGGGGCCCTTCTGCATTTCCAGAACAAAAGAGATGAAAGCATGGGGAAAAATATCTGAGGAGAAGGCAAATTTGGAGAGGGTTCTCAGTGTGAGGAAGCCAAGGGAATGGGATCTCCAAAGAGCTGCTCTTCCTAACCATGCACAATTACTCTGGTTCTTCTGTAAGGTCTCCCTCCCTCCCTGGGCACGTACTTCTCTGGACATGCAAGGCAGTAATGCTGGGGAGTTAAAAACAGCTTCCCTTTCCATTGACCAGATATGTTCCCAGCAGCTTTTCAGTCTGTCTGCCTAATGAGGAGATTTTTTTCAACCTTCTCTGGAAGAAGAATAATACCAGAAGAATAATGGTATGTGGATGAGGCAGCAGCCTACCGACCCTATGGCAGCTGTCTGCAGGAAGATGGCCCCTTTCCTCTGAGTGCAGAAAAGCTATGAATGATTTTCAGGAAAAGAAAGATGCACATTGGACATGAACTCCTCTTATTCATCAGGAGGAGAATATATACTCCAGTGCAGAAGGCTGTTCTGCTGTAGTGCACCTTGGCATTTGTCTAGAAGTCAGGGTTGGCAAAAGGCACTTTGTGACTGTGTTTTCCCTTGAACTTTACTCAAATGTGGTGTTTTTTTGTTTGTTTGTTTTTTCTTTGTTTGTTTGTTTGTTTTTGGAATGTCACTGGATCCATCATTAAGTTTTATGGTCTGAAAGCAAACACAAGATATATGATTGTGTTTCGGTGTGGTTAAGGTAAACAACTGTGTTTTGGTATGGTTTGGTTTTCACTTCCTTCAGATCTCTATTCCCTTTGTATTTTACTTTATCCCAATTTTCCTTTTTTACCTGATTCTCCCACTGCCAGTCCCTTCAATCTGCAGAAAGATACTTGCTTCCCTACTTGCAAGGAAACTTCAAAAATCAGCATACACCTCTGCATCTCTCAGTGAAAAGCTCACCTTAAAGATACCACAGAGCAGCCAAGAAAAGCTTTCTGAAGAGATTTATTAGTCTGATGTACCAAAATGCTGTGTCTTGCCAGGATCTGATGCTTCTTGTCATGTGAGGAATGGATTTTCCCGACAGCTCCTCTGTAAGTGAAAATAGTCGTTAGACTAAAATGCCTTTAGAGTACATGACGGATTTAACAGCTTTTATGAGCCATTTGTACAGTGAAATACCATCAGTCAGTGAACCAGTCTCAGTTTTGTATGGTACCTTGGAGTTTTAGCCAAGGGCAGGGTTTCAGCTTTCAAGTGGGGGACCTTGTGTTGGACAATTCTGGAGCACACAGACTTATGCAAATAATGTGTGTGTGCCAATCAAATATTTATTTTGTGTGGTATGAATGTGCTACTTCAAAACTAAGTAAGCCACAGTTTTGTGTTGGGTTACTGAAATTAGGTAGGCAATAAATTATGACAAGATTTTCCAGTATTTCTAATGCACAGGATGATTCACGTTAGCATAGTCCAGGTTAAGGCCTACTGTCAGAAATAATCAAATAAAACAGCCTTTTCACAAAAGGACAAATCCTGCTTCAAGCTAGAAGGACAAAATTCAAGACCAAATTCTCATCAAATGTTTTGGGAGTTGCTCTGAATTCTACAAGAGTTTTACTGTGTTGCTGTATTGTAATATTGTATTCCAACAAGTTTAATAAATTCAGAGATTTCTGAGGCTGGAACAGAGCATTAGATAGATCCAGACTGATCTCCAGTGAAAAGCAAATGGCAGAGCTTTACCCAGAAACCCATTTTTTGAATACAGTGACTCATTCATGACTAAAGCACCTCTTTCATAAAAACACCTCATAAACGCAAAGACGGCATGACAGGACAACTGTCCCAATGCTCCACCACGTGCATACCTCATTTGGGTGCAGCTGTAGGTGATCCTCGTAGTCATAGGAGTGTTGTTAGGCTTTGCTGCACTGCAACCTAAGGTGCCATGCACAACAAGTTGCTGTCTTCAGAGTTCTTTGTTTTGGAAAATGGAATTCTGTATCTCACAAGACCTCTTCTTGGTGATCTTGTTGACATAGGAAGGGCTTACAGCAATGGCATGTGCAACTTTTGTCTCTCTTTGAAGAATTTTTAAGATGTTAGGTAATAGGTAGTGAAGCTTTCTCAGGGATGTTGGAGGGACTATCTTCTCTTTGTATGTAACAACCACAGGCTTAATGGGGAATTTCATTTGTTTTATACTTTAGATCAGACTTCTTTAATCAGCGTTATTGATGCTATGGCCAGTTAGGTGGCAAAATTTTAAGTTCAGTATTGTCAAAGAAGATAGATACAGAGGCTGAGGTAACTCTACGGTAAGGGTATTCTAGTTAGCTGTAATCATTGTTTCATAAGTATCTACATTGCAATGATGGGGGTAATTTTTGAATTAAATGCAGGATTATATATACTTTTTAAAGTCCAAGTTCAGTGAAACAGGTATTGTCTTAAGCAAAATAATGTGGAATATTTACACATGTAAGTACTTGCATATAAAAAAATGATTTACATTTGAGTAGATGCCAGAGGTGGCTGAGGAGAAAGGCATTTCATTAGTGAAAACCAATACAAAATTGTGGAAAGCACGTGAGTGATAGTTTGTCACATTTAATTATAAATAGAAGTAGAACTGTAAAGTATATAGAGAAAAAAAGACATTTTGTAAAGAAGAAGGAATTGTAGCAGACGTGTAGAAGATGAAAGGAAAAAGGACAGGGCAATTTAAGAAAAAAGAAATATGAACAGTTAAGATTAAGACAACCACTAGTGGATTTTCTAGATATAGAGAGTGAATTTACAAGGGAGTTGAGGAGTTCTGCTTAACATATGAAAAAAGAAGGTATAATTTTATACAAATATAGGCTCTGCTAACAAAGCGCTAAAGTACCTATCAATTTAGACGTGCTTATTTACTTTAAGTATATATTTAAATGTTTTGTTGAGTAAGATTTTGGTTAATAATATCCTAAAGCATACTTTGGTGCTAGTTTGAACTGATATCACAAAAATATAGCAGAGAAACCGTACAAAAGATCCAAATGGATTGGATTATCTCATGTGATCAAGGACATAACTTTATTGTTGGATCCAGCACTGAAATTCTCAGGCACTGAATGAAGTACAGAATATAATCAAAACTTTTGCTTTTCACAGGTGGGTTGTGTTGCAAAAGTACAATTATAATCAGGTTCTTTTTATGAAGAAGTAAAAGTAAGTTAAGCAATTGTGTTAACTGTTCCTTTCAATCTGAGATATACTGGTAGTCTAGTTTCAAGATCTGATTCTTTTTAACCATTGGTCTAAATCAGTTATTCAGTTGCTCTTTGAAGTAGTTTTATATGGCTTTAAGTAGTAGTTATGAATGTGATCAGATCTGAATCTGTCCTGGGTCTGAAAACTTTTTTTTTTCCTATTAAGAGCGGTATTTCCTATTATGACTTTTTATATATATATAATTAGAATTTAAGCTAATCGTAAGCACTTTTGTTATTGTAGCAGTCACTCTCCCCAAGCCTCTAACATATTAAGCAATAAAGTTTCATACTAGTAAAAGCCAAACTTTATTATCTAAGAGATTTATAAATTACTTATGTATATTTCAAGTGGATAGTGAGAAAGATGGATGAGATGTTTTCTGGGGAGGGCATAGGGATTCATGAGATATTTTTCCAAAGTATCTTTTGAGTTGCACGTGCTGGGGCATTTTTTTATCTTGTGAGGACTTACATTAAAAAACAGTACTTCAACCAAGTGACTGGGGCTTTTGAGAATATCAGCTTGCCTCAGATTGCAGTTAGAGGAACTTTGCAACAGGTGCTGATTGTATCTTACATTTGGTGCTCGCTCTTCAGTTCCACCACTGTGTGAATGTTTTAAGACATAATTATGCTGAATCATACCTCTTGTTCATTGTTGCTCACCCAATCCAAAATGCTAACACTTCATATTATAACCAAAGATCTGGTTTTAACAATTAACAGCTTTGCTGTACATCTAAATTACTGTGTTTAAAGCAATAACACTATATGTTATAGACAGAGTGAAAACTGAGGATGATTTTCTCTGTTGGTTTCTAACAACAACAAAAAAATATTTTTATATAAACTTAATTTAACTTAAATTGCTAGGAACCAGCCTGGATCTTGCCATAGTCATTTGTCAGTTCTGACCTGAGCTCTGACTGTTTTCTATTTCCTAACTGTCTTAACCCTTCTCTGGGCAGTTTCATGGTATGGACAGAACTTGGCCTAAATTCTTATTTTGAAGAATAAGCAACAAATATTCTGTGTATTCCAACCAAAAAGGCTCTTTCAAATGTCTGTTTCTAGCAGTGGCCAGCTGTACGATGCTTGAAATGTGAAAGCTTTTTGCAGTGTGTTAGGTGCTGGATTTCATGCAGCACTTAAGAGTTTCTCCCAGTCCTGAAAATGATCCCAGGATTTCCTACTGTTTGCTTTGGACAAGGATATGTAGGATAATCATCCGTGGAGTGTAACTCAGCCCTAAGTGCTCATACATGTCTGCCACTGGAGTACATCTTCTTTACCTCTCGTCTTGCTCTTCTTAGTTGCAAGAGCAAGTCTTTACACTTAAGGAAACCTGTATGAGGATGCCTGAAAAAATGTGCCATTTGTTTTCTTTGGGAGAGGACTGTGTAGGTATTACTGAAACTGGTACACTGCTGAACACTAAATTGTTTAGTCATGACCTCTTCATTTGAATATGCTGTTTCTGCAGATGCCTTGTGGAGAGGAGAGGAGAGGAGAGGAGAGGAGAGGAGAGGACAGGACAGGACAGGACAGGACAGGACAGGACAGGACAGGACAGGACAGGACAGGAGAGATGCCTTTGACTTCTTCAAATTTAACATCATAGTTGTCAAAATACATCTATGTTCTGCTTCTGCTGCTAAAAAAAATAAATAATAATAAAATTTAGAACAGATGCCATTTTAACACAAGCTTTTTCTCCTAAGACAAGTACTTACTCTCTGCCATAGTTTGTTGATCATTTTAAGGTGTTAATTGCTGGAAGCAGCAGTTTTCTGGCTGTGCGCCATTGGAACTGGATGGAGCATTAATGCCACCTGCTGAAAAGCCTCATGGGACCTACTTGAGGGAAAATACATATTACATACTTGGGGTTCAGAGATTTTACTAATAGTAGTATAATACTTAGTAGTAGTGATAACTTTCTACATGTACAGAAATAAAAAATCTTATACATTAATCCCTTTTGACAGATGAAAGTTTAATTCTCATGTCTCTTTGCTTCTGTAAATTTCTTGACATTTATTAGGAGGGCTATCAGGCCTAACATTACTCCACGTTTCTGAGGTTTTAAAGGAAAACTACAGTATAAGCATCAGGTTTTGCTAAGAGAGGAATCTTAATTTGCACACAGTCCAGAGGGCCTTTATTACTACAACTGTATGAGGGACACTTTTACTATTAAAAAAATATTTTTTCCCTAACAAAGAAAACAGCCTGCATGAACACATTGGTGATGTGGGTATCATCTGAATGTTGCTTAAATGTTGCACTGTTACTATATATTTAAATATCTTAATTATTTTTTCTTTAAAATTTCCACTCATATTCAGGTGATGATGTGACAATCTCAACTTCCATTTAAAAACATCAGCTAATGTTTGTGTATATGGACATACTGGGGATTATTATAAAAGATACATAGATCTTAATACAGGAAGATCAACCAAGATTCAATAACTTTATGCTAACAGTGGGTAATGTGAACAAAGCAAGCACTAAGTCACGGTGCTCTGGAGTAAGGATCAACCAGGAGTGAAAGACCAGTGAATGGAGCCAATACCCCAGTTCTCTCTTCCTTTTTAGCTTTGGACACTTCAGTCATCAGTTCACTGCGAGATTGTCTGACAGAGCAGTTTTGTGAATTACCTCCCATAAGATTTGGGGAAAAACGTATATTCTTTGTGTTGTTTCTTAGTGTGGGAAAACAAGCAAGGTAAAATCCTGCTAACGTGAGCACCTAGATTTGTTCTTTGTAACTGATCATTTAAATTGTCAGTGGTTACTTTTCCCTCTGTAGTCAGTCGAGAGTGAAATGGGCACTCCAAGGGGAAAATGGTGCTGCTTAAAAATTGCCTTATGGAAATACCTCCCTTCTTCAGGTCTGTAGCTTCTGTTAGAGTGCAAGCCTAGGAAACTGGGCTGTTGTCAGTAATTTCCTCAAATGTGTATGACAACACATGTCAAGGATATCAATGAGTAGCCAATGCTCATGAGTATGTAATCTCTGCATGTGTCAAACCTACCACTTTTTTGTACTGGATATAATCCCCTTTGAAAATGCTGGCTATACATTTAGTGGTCCTAAAATCAGGTTCTCCTCCTCTACACTTCATAAAACTGCGACAAAGTCTTTTTTTTTAGAATGATAAAACCTACAGTAGGTTGGTAAACAGATTACCAGTGTCAGCAAATGACTTGGAATTGCAGCTACACTTTAAACAATAATAATAAAATAACATTGTGAAAAATACAGGGAAGAAACCTAACTTACTAAAAACATAATACACAAGCTGAAGAGTTGTTTGTTAGTTTGGCATTTGGAATTTAATGTCGCATTAATGCCCCCTGCTGATAAGCCTTTGAAAATCTACTTTGGATTTAAGAAGAAGCAGGGGCACATTATGTTCAGTATTTAACTGTACTGCTGTACTGTACATCAATACTTTCTTAAATTTAAAAAAAAAAAAAAAAAAAAAGAGGAAATCCAGCATATATCCCACCAAAACTGGATTCAGCTTAAATAAATCACATTGCTTTTAAGTCTGCTCTATAATGAAGCCTGTGCTGTGAAAAACAGTAACAAAAATGTCATTATAATTTACATACACAAACCTTTTCCACTGTTTGTTTAATAAAAAAGACATAGTGAAGTAGCATGGCTACATAGGAAATAAATCTTAAAGGAGTGGAGGTATCTTTAAAATTCCATAAAGTAAACTGATTATTATAACAAAATATAGCTTGCCAAAATCAAGAAATTGCAAGAGGTTGAGCAGATGTATTGCCATTCAGGGTTAAACTACATGGAGCTAAATGATAGCTCTTTTCATGGCATTTATTATCTATCTTATAGCTAGGAAAAGATATCATTAGTATTGATTTTTACAGACTGTTGCATTTGGCAACACGGGCATTACATGATTCCATAAAATAGCTGGGGATTCATTCCCTTCCTCTCTAAGCCACAGGGGGAAGTGTTTTTCCTTGGCCGTTAGTGATTAAAAGAACACCACTGTGTTTCTTCCAGTTTGCAGCAACGCCTGCGGTGCTGAGCCTTAACTGTTGGCTCATTCATCTCACTGCCTGTCTGAGGTGCATAAAACCTTGTGCGAGTGTCCGTCTCTTCGGCTGACCCCCTAAAGTTTGTAGGGACATCCACCCTTCTGTGCCATTCCCTCTGAAGAGAGTGAGGAAACCTCTGCTGTCCTTTTCAGGCATGAGACAGGAGTGACCGCAGCCTTTCACAGGTAGAAATTGTGTAAGGAGGCTTTTCAAAGGCAGCCCAGCTCATCAGGAGTGTGGTGAATGCAGTGAAAGCAGTTGGGATGCTACAAGATGAAGTGCCCACAAGCCCCCAACTAAAAGCTGAGCTGGGATGGGGCTGAGGCAGTCCTGGTGCCCCTGTCCTGCCCCTGTCCCTCAGGTAGCCTGCAGGGAAACTGGTACCTGCCCATGCCAGCTCTTCTCCCGGTCATGGCGAACAGCTCACACACACACCGTGCCATATGAATGCAGAGGTCTGTGCATTTTTCTCTTCCAGAAGGAATTCCAGGAGATTGTGATGGGGAAATGCCTGCTGCAGTGCACAGTGTTTCATGCAGCACTGTGGTATGCTTTTGCTAGAGTGGTATAGTATGGGGACGTTAATAAAGAATGTGTGGAAAAAGGCCAGTAAATTTTGTAGCATTAAAGCACTGATTCTTATCAATGAGAGAAGACTGACAAGCACTGTTATATGGTGCCCCACCTTACCACCAAAAACAGAACTAGGATTGTTATTCAAGTCCAAACTTCTGTGGATCTGGTACCAGATCTGATGCATATCATGTGTCAGCCTGTTGTGGTGGCTTAATACCTGTAGCTCTGCACCATCAGGCCACTCTCTCATCTCCCCACCTCTGAAGAACAAGGGGAAAAAATACAATGAAAAAAAAAATACATGTGGGTTGAGATAAGGAAAAGGAAATCAAACACCAATTATCATCACAGGCAAGATTAATGTATATTCTTGACAGTTAATAACAAACTACAGCAGTGAGAACTAAAAGCAAGCTAAAACTACCTTCCCCCCAGTCACCCTCTCCCACTTCCTCCCCCCAAGAAGCATAGGGGAAAGGGAAATGGGAGCTGCAGTCAGTCTACAGCACTTCATCTCCACCGCTCTTTCAGGGTCCCTCTCTGCCCCTGCTCCCCATGGGGTCCCTCCCATGGGATGCCGTCCTTCCCGAACTGAGCCTGCAGGAGGTGCCTACAGGCAGCAGCTCTTCAGGAACTGCTCCCACACGGCTCCATCCCACAGGGTCCATCCATCCCCCAGGAGCAAACTCCTCCAGCACGGGTCCCCCATGGGTGGGCGGCAGCTCCCCCCAGACCCCCTGCTCCTGCGTGGGCTCCTCTCCACGGGCTGCAGCTCCGGCCCGGGGCCTGCTCCTGCGGGGGCTCTCCATGGGCCGCAGCCTCCTTCAGGACACATCCACCTGCTCCACCTCCTCCACAGGCTGTAGCTCTGGTCGTTCCTTAAATCCACTCTCTCAGAGGCCCAACCAGCATTGCTCACTGGCTCTGCCCTGATCAGAAGCATGTCCTTTTTGGAACCAGGTGGATCTGGCTTCTATCTAACTACCGAAACCTTGCTGCATACATCTGTGGCTTCAATTACTACAGAATAGCTGCAAGTGCAGACCTTGAGTTACATAGATGTGTACACCATCTTGCACTCAGTCATTAACATAAAGATTTGAGAGGAAAGGAGGACTGTCTGGGAAGCACCCACATTACACTTACCTTGACATATAAACAAATAGGGCAGCTGAACTTTGGGCCTACAACATATGTGTTTCTCTTCAACAGCTCTTAACAGAAAAGTTAGCATCACCATCACCAGGGTCCTCAGTAAACAGTATGGTGGTTCTATAAAGAAGTATCCTTCATTGTTAGAGAAAACATTTTTAATATTTTATGAATCATTGGGCCTTTTCCTTGTAAAGACAATGGTTGAAAATTGCAAGGATTTGAAATTCCAGGATTTGAAACAAGATATGTCCATCTCTTGAATTTGCTCCACCATTAACAGGAATTGTGCTGAACAAGTAAGGTATGTAGGATAGAGAGGAGGGCAAACTGTTATTGATGTTACTTGTCTTTCTTAGTTGATAGAGACAGTGTCAGATTTCAGTGGATCTACAAAAATTTGGCAACTCTGAGTTTTTTGACAGGGCAGTATCATGTGATGCATTCATCTGATGAATCTCCTTGTCTCCTCAAAAGGTTACACACCTTCAGAGCTGGTATCAGAGGAATTATCCCAAAGGTTAGAATATGCTCTTGTGTCCTTGTTAGCAGTCTGACAGGGCAGGTAGCCAAGGAGGCACTGTGGTTGTTCACAGAATGTTATTGTTATTCCCTCAGAAGAGTGGGGATGGATTCCAAGCTCTTCTCCCTGTTCCTGCAACAGCCCCCGTTTCCATCTACTACTGCAATACCTATAGGAGTTCTCAGTACTGCCATGAATATTAAGGTGATCTTCTTCCTGTTTTCTTAGTGGTCCCAAAAGTATCAAACATTACAAGCAAATTCATCTCTAGTAGAAATTGAAAATAATACTGGCAGTCATATGCAGGTTATAATTTTGTGTCAATATGGAGAATTATTACCTCTGAAAATAAAAATGTTAGGAGAATAATGTTCTTTTCAATAGGAGCATCAGAAGATTATAGATGTAGTGGACCCATGTAACTGGAGATCAGAAATCTGCCAGCACTACATCAGCTTTCTAACACACTAGACCCAGTGTCTCTACTTACTGCTGCCCTACCTGTTACCTCAGCAAATATTTCGTTCTGTGGGTTTAGTTTATGTTCATGTTCAGACCTTGGCCTCACAAAAGCGATTATACTATTAAAATACACAGCACAACATGTGGGTAGGCTTTCCTCCTCCCTTTAAGCTGACAGTTTCAGCCTGTGATCTATAGGTTGTGGTCACCTAACAAAGAAAGTAGGCTTAATCATTGGCAAAATATAAGGGTCTAGAAATTAGAAGACTGAAAGCTTGCTTTAAACAGGGACTTGGAGCAGTGTGTAGAATGGAACGAGTTACACCTGATAATCAAGCTGCCTCATGTTGAGGCTTAATTGATTTTCTGTGAACAAAAATGTTATTCCACTTACAGCATCATTATGTCTCCATTGCCATTAGAGTTCCGTACCACTTTAACTACACAGCTAGGTTTGGAGTAATCTGACTTCCACATGCAGATCAGCTCTTAGGTAAGTTCTAGTTTCTGTAGTGTAAAGGGACAGAGATTTTTTAAGGACTCTGCCACAAAAAGGAAGCAGGAATTGTTTTTAACCATGTGTCAGTGTTTTTAGAAGCCATGCTAATCTCTCAATACTTCTTGTCCTGAGACAAATGCCTTTGGAACATGTAAAGCCCTTTTTGTCTGTGTCTTCTTCAGCCTTATAAGTTATAGCTAGTCCAAACTTGATTACCAAAATGTTATAATGATGCCATTAATTCTTGAAATTAACAGGAAGCTCTGCAGAGACCAGTCTGTTTTCTATACAGACCCAGCTTCTAAGGCCCTTGGGTGCTTTTAGCACTCTCTCTGAGCTGCTTCCCAGCTTGTGTCACCATGCTGACTGGACATTAAAACTCCTGTAACAAAGCTATGCCCTGAAATTGGCTGCTCTCAGAGCATCGTGACTTGTGTGCCCTAGTTCCTTAAGAAAACTGACTGCGAAGTCAGTTATGTCAGGTGAGGGACTGAGAACACTTCAGAGGAATGGCAGCTCTGAAAGATCACTGGCTTCATATTTATTCCAACACTGCATAAAATATGTGGCTATTCTGCATAATGAAACCATTCACTTGGAGATATTTAATACTAGGTGGAATTCCAATGTAGGTTATCCTTCTTTCTGTCTCCAAGTAAAGTATTTGTTCATGATGCATTCCTCTAGCAGCTGTGACTTTACTTTGTGATATTTTTACGAACAGTAAAGATGATTTACTGCATCCAGTCAATCCCTTTTGCAGCCTAAAAGATTGCGCAGTCAGCCAGGACCTTGCCATCCATTCACTGTGGTCAGAGATGATGAGAGCTTTTACTGTCCTGATACACTCTTCCTCTTTCTGCAGACCTGGGTGTGCTGTAGAAGTACCAAGGTGAAAACTTTTAAAGCACGTCATTCGTGATAAAAGGGTATAGAACAGATGCTTAACAAACTGCTGTAGAGGCTCTTGTTGATCCCTGAAGAATTCAGGCTGCTAACTCCCATTAATGCTAATGGGAGATATGTACCTATTACCCTCACACCTCAGTGAGAGAATAGGCCTTTTAGCTGCTAGCACATCTGGATCAGATGGACTTCTAATTAATTGTTGTCTTCATCTTCTTTGTTATGTGTACGGACAGGCTTTTCTGAGGGGAGCTGTTTAACTCTTTCCTTACCACTTTACCACCTACAACATGAAAAATTGGATCCATGTATTTACAGGTACAGACAGGGTTTATATAAGTTTATTTAAGCTACAGTCAGGATTACAGACAGTTTCATGAATCCTGCAAAAATATCCAGTGACATACTATGAAAACACTTGTCAAAGTAATTGTTTAAGTAAAATTGTCATGTAGGAACATAAACACAATTATTTTGACAGTGTTTGAAGGATGCTAGATTATTTAAGAAAACAACATTATAGTGATGAGATACTGTGTTTTTTTTTCAGGCACAGACACCAGAGGTAAGAAATCTACATCAGGTGAAGGACGATTTAGTAAATGGATATCCATTGGCCGCAGATAAATACAGCCAGCACTTAAAAGAAAATTCTTGACCCCTGCACCAGCCTGAGTTTCTGAGGCTTCACTCTAACAAGGATGCTTCAGGAAATGGTCTCAGTAACTCTTAGATGGAGGCTTGCTCTGTTTTTATAGAAGGGTGAAAGTGTGTCCTGAAGCTTCATGATGCATGTGATTGCTTCCAATTGTCTGTGCTTCTAACACCCCTCTACGGCAGCAGCAGGACGAGAGCTCCCAGCTCTGGGACACACAGTTGAGCTTTACTGATGCTGTCCAGTAGAGAGCAATAACACTCCTAACAATTCCTTCCAGCAGTAACGCGGGAGTGCTATGCATAGTTAACCTGTCTGTTTTCACAACATACATACACCGTGTCTGCCAGATGCCCCAGTGTGTCTATTCTGGGAGTTATGTGCTCTTACCAGGTGGCTTAAAAGAGCACAAGATTTTTTGGGCTTTGTGTTGCAATTGGTCACTAGAGCTTGTTTGGAAGGGGAGATGAAAACCTGCTTAAAAAGACTGGAACCTTTTCCTGCTGTGGGTGAGCCACAGCATGTGTCCCGAGTTGAAAGCACTTAGGCATGTTTGTGGTGCTCTGTTCATAATATTGCGAGTTTTGGTTAATGAACTGACAACCACAGAAGCTTGCTAGAAACAAATAAACTGAGCAAGAGTATTAATAGTTACGTGATTGACTATCCACTAAGGAACATACAAAGTTTGAAAGGCTTCTTTCAGAAGGAATAAAAATGTGGTCTTTTATGTGTCATTTATGTGCAAGAACAATTTTCCAATTATCAGTCATACACATTAAAGGCATTGTAAGATATGTTATCAGTAACATGTGGGAAGACTGATAAGCTGAAAGAATGTACCTATTCATATCCAGATATGAACAATAGGGCTTTTATTTTTTTATGTTCATTCATATGGTTTTGCATGATGATTTATACAAGTGACAAAGTATCTCAGTACACACAACAGAAGTAGATTTAGCAGTGGCTGTATGCTTGTCTTACAGGACTGTATGACTAGAAAGTATATGAGAAATTTTTACAGCCACTTCCTTTTCTCACTCAATTTCTTGGTCCCTTAAGAGCTCTAGGGAGTCTTCGGGGTAGGCTGATCAAAAAGCTCTGCCTCCTGCCATCAACTGTCTCTTTCCATTAGTCTCTGTCTTTTATAGCTTTATGCCCCTTTCCCAAATGGAGTTAGCCTCTTGCTTTCTTGTTTGCAAAGTAGTGGCCTCTCTGGTGTTCACAGCAGCACGAAAGAGGTGCTACTCCTATGGAGGTTTCCAGTTGTGATTAAGAGATAGCAGTAAATGAAGAGAGTGTGCAAATGAGTCCTACTGTCTGGAATTGCAGTTGTTTTGTTTTTGCAGTGGTCTCCGAGTTGTACTGTCACAGTATTAGGATGAAGGGGAGGATTTCTGAATGTATCGCAACATCCCTGGGATTAATGTGCCTGAATCACACTTCTTACATTGAAGATGCTGTTCCCCTATACTTAGGACACACCCTTACACTAATACCTGATTAGCACCTGCACCAAATAGTTACTGATTTCCCAAAGAAGACTGCAAGCTTTCTTTCATATTTATGGGGCATTTAAGAATGTAATGTTTTGATTGCATAGAACCCCCACAATTTAAAGAGGAATAAGTGTTGTGATGGGAAGGTCTGCAAGGACAGAATCATTGCAGGCTTGTAGAGGTACAGAATTTAATGGTGTGGTGAGGGACAGGTGTTGAATGAAGTACTACAGAATTAAGCCATTTAAATAGCTGGCTTCGAGGAAGAAACACAAAGCAGTTGTGTAAATCCACATTGCCAAGCCTGATCTAAAGTCACACTGGAGTTTTTTAATGGGGTTGTATCAGACACATGATGTGTATTGTTAACTGCACCATGAGTGAGCTTCTGCAGAATCAGGATCTGAGCATACATCACCGAGTTTTTTCATGTGCAGACTATTGACTAAACCAGAAAAATCTAGTCCTGCAGAAAGATAAATCTTGACTATGCCATAGCTTCTACTGTGACCTAAGGGCAGTCATTTTATCTCCTCCTGCTTTTGTGTCCTCTCTGTAAAATGGTGATAAGAGCATTTTCTTATCTTACAATGAAGTAGTGATGATAAACATTAAGGATTATGATGTGCTTAAATACCGTGGTAATGAAGGCCATTAAGCACCTTAGACAATTCTATTCATTGGCTGCTTTTCTAAGCTGAGCATTTTTTTTTTCCAAATAAATTCAAGGAAATGTATCAATAGGGATTGATAAGCAAACCCTACAAAATGTCAGTGCTAAGCTGCACTGAGTTTTCTGAATTATGTAACTAGACATTCTGTATCTTTATCTTGTCAGCCTACCTGCTCTTCTTCAACACTTCTTTCAAAGACTCTAAACCTTAAAATAATGAGAAAAGGGAAAGTTATCTGCTACAAACAGACTGTAACTACAAAAATCAGGGATTTCTGCACTTGTCATTTTAGGTCGTAGCTTTAAAAACTGAAAAAGAGTAGGTGACTGAAGCTGATTTAGGCATCTGTGACTAGTAAACAGAATTAAAAAATAATAATAATAATAATAAATAAAAGTCACTCCTGCCACTAGAAATAAACATGAAATTTTCACCAGGCAGAATGGAAAAGGGAAATAAAAAGGAATAGATGAAAGGGAAAGGGAAAGGGAAAGGGAAAGGGAAAGGGAAAGGGAAAGGGAAAGGGAAAGGGAAAGGGAAAGGGAAAGGGAAAGGGAAAGGGAAAGGGAAAGGGAAAGGGAAAGGGAAAGGGAAAGGGAAAGGGAAAGGAAGAGCCTTTGGCTGAGAAGCTGCTGACAGCAGTGAATGCTCAACATGAAGCACAGGAATATGCCACACACGTGGTCAGGACTTCACTGACTCTTTGACCAGCAAAAGATTGCCCACATTTGTTGTAATAACTGACCTGTCCGTTCTGTACCTCATATCATCCCTTGTCATAGTGGGTCTGTGGAGGGGTCCATTGAACTGGAGGTCTAATTTCTGCTGTTCTGCTGTTGCTATTTCCCTAAAACGTTGGGAATACCTCCAGTATCTATGGTTCTCAGGATTACAATCTTTTTTTTTCTTTTTTTTTTCTTTTTTTTTTTTTTTTTCAAGAAAATATTAGATATCTGAATAATATTAGATAGATAAAATTTGTTTGTTTGTTTGCTTTTTCTCAAAAGGCCAAAACACACTCACAAACTGAAGTGTGACCAGGATTTGATTTATTACTGAGTTGTCTGTGTGGTAGGTCAGTATTGACATAAGTCAGACTAGAGCTGCATTTTATATGCAAGCAGTGTTTTCATGCAGCACTGAGGCAATACTCGGCCCTGGGAAGGTCAGAGTGAGTTGTACAACTGCTGGCTAGAGAGTTCTTTGGGGATAAATAAAATAAAATATAAAATAAAATAAAATAAAATAAAATAAAATAAAATAAAATAAAATAAAATAAAATAAAATAAAATAAAATAAAATAAAATAAAATAAAATAAAATAAAATAAAATAAATAAAGGATTTTTTTTTTTTTTCCTGTGACACCCAAAGAAGGGCATAACTTGCATGTTTTCTCCTTTTCCCATTGACAAGGGGAAAAGCAGCTCTTGTTGACCTGTCTCTTATAGTACTGTCTGCTTTCAAGCTGGCTGGAGCTGGCAACCTAAAGCATGTTTGGAGGTGTGTTTAGAATAGGGGGGATGGGTCAATTTATTACTGACACTGCTGGAACTGAGCTTCAGTGCCTCTATGTCCAGGTATTCTGTAATCTGCATTTATGTCTATGTCAGGCAGAGTAGTGATAGTGTCATTGCCTTCCTCTGGTGTTAATTTATAAAACTGAGTTGCCGAAGGTTGATAAGGAAATCTGTAGCTGCACAAATTTATGTCTTCTAGGCTTTTAATTACTGAAATGTGTTTGTTTATAGGGAATCCCACTGACTCAATCAGGATGCTGTAAAGGTCTCTGGGAAATACATAAATAACAGCACATTGCTTTACATTTGTAAAAAAATAAAAAATAAAAATAATCCACTGAGGGAGTTCTTGTGTCTTGAAAATAAAAGAATAAATAGTGAAAGCTGAACAAATGAAGGACTTCTTCAGGTACACATTTTAGATGTGAAATACTCAGAGCAGTTCATTCTAAAAGCTATTATTATATAATCCTGATGAAGTAAGAAAATGCACTTGCTTACACACCTTTAGAGTTAGATGTTGCACAGGAAAGAATACACAGACTAAATCTTTTGATTCTCCAGCCAGTTCAAGCCATCAGGACACAGGAGAAGTGTGAGAGGGAAGGAGCGGAACAGAAACCACCATGTACTGACTGTACAGGGTCAGCATACCTGCAATTCACTACAGGGTGGTAGATTTCAGAGTTTGGGATCTTAAAGTTACTGAATTGTCAGAAGAAAGCAAAAACTGTGAGAAAACAAGTGTTTGATTCACATTTTATATATTAAATTCATTCTCTAAATCAGTGTGGGAGAAAGGAAGAATATACATGTTTGGGGGAAATAATTATGTGGATTACTACTTGTTTGAGCTTCTAAAAAAGGCTGCGTACTTTGTCTAAGCAAATTTCAGCTGGTACCGTAATTCTGTAACCCACAGAAGCTGATGTTTGAATCCATACAGATAATTGATTGGGCTGAAAATGTTAAACAATCCAGGTTGCATTTTACAGGGGTGAGATTAATCTGTGGACCTCAGAATCTAGTTACAAAATGGTATTAGTTACAAAATAGTTTGAATGGGGAAGGTTTCAGAAGTCTTCAGGTTTGGCTTCAGTTTGATCTGCTTAAATCTGTCATAGAGGCTGTTCAGAGTGGTGGTGGAGGTCTTCAAAATCTGCCTGGACATGGTCCTGGGCAGCCTGCTGTAGGTGGCCCTGCTTGAGCAGGAGGTGGGACCAGGTGACCTCCAGAAATGCCCTCCTACCATTCTGATATTCTGGGATCTACTTTCATGAATAATTTATCTGTTCAGTTGATTGGTTGGTTGATTTTTGTCCTAATTTTGGTCCAACACATGCCCAAAGATATCACGACTTCGTTGGCTGTCCTGTGCAGCAGTGTTACATGCAAGGTTAAGTCTGAGGAGTCCATGGATAGCTTTTAAGTCTTTGGGAACAAGTTGCCAAAAATATTTGTTAAAGGTATGTTCTTATAACAATCTCAGAGCAACACAGTTTTGATGCAGGTATCTTGGAGACAAAATGGTACAAAAAAAAAAAAAAAAAAAAAAAAAAAACATTGTTTTTTTTCCTTCACTTTTTTGTTTTTGTTTTTGTTTTTTCCCCTAAGGCATGTTAAAATAACTTGTATATGTGTGAGCTCTCGTACTAGTGGTAAGTGGCTTATTACCTCTCTATAAAGACCATCCTGTATCCAACCCTGGAATTGTCATAATATCCAGGTTAATATTGCTGTTTTTGTAAATGTTGAAGATTTTGACGTGAGATTTCGTTTGCAGTCTGGCAGAGAGGGAACAAGAGCAATGAACTATCATATCCACTTAATTTTCAGAGGTTAGTTTAGTGACAGCCTTGGAGAGGTTGTTTTGAGATATGTTGGGAAGTTGACACAGACACTGACACAGCTTATACTGAGTAACTCTGAATATGCACGGAAATGTTGATAGCTGAGGTTTTCCAAGCAGCCCTGTTAGTCATCAGTAAATTACCAAAAAGAGACAAGAAAGGCTCCTTGTGGTTTATATGTGTAAAGGTGAAGACTCAGACTTGAGCCAGAGCCTTTTCCAAAAGTGGTTGTGTTGGAGTGTTGTACCCCAGACAACGCAAAGTAGCCCCAGCCAGTTGTCTGGGGGAACAGATTTCTGAGGATTTCTACAGCTTTCCTGGTAAGCTGCAGCTGAAAGGAAAGGTGAGTGGCAGGAGTCAGATTTCCGTCTGGATCTGTCAGGTCTCATGACTGCTTCATCTGACCCACTGAGGGCTCTTCTGGATTAGAATAGGGTGCACGTTCCGCGTTGCGGGCTTGCAGCTGCAGCAAGGAAGCATTTTGGCTTTAGCTTCCTTTATCCCGTGCAACAATCCTTTCCAGCTGCCTACCGCTGTGCACAGGTTTTAGCTTGTCACTGTCAGCTCTTGCTGTGCTGCCCCTTGTCCTGCTAGTTTCCATTGATCGCTGCTGCCGTTGACACTCACATGCCCTTTGACGAAGTAGCTGTCAAAGCTCCCGTCCCTCTACAAGCTGCGTTACGGACCCACTCCTATCTGAGACATTCATTAGTGTCGTTTGCCAAAAGGTTTATGTAACAGATGTTGCAAAGCGGGCACGCAGAGACGCACACGCACGCACACACACACACACACACACACACACCAGCATTGCAAGGACTGTCGGGGTGATGATGAAGGGAGGATGGTCTGCGGGACTAGAGTAGCTTGAAGGCATAGCTGCATCTGTTAAAAAAAGCAACTAATGCCTCTGTGTCACCATGCTGTATTTTCAGCTTGTCATCATGGCTGGGACTGTTCTGCTTGCCTACTACTTCGAGTGCACCGATACTTTTCAAGTGCATATCCAAGGTTTCTTCTGTCAGGATGGCAATTTGATGAAACCTTACCCTGGAACGGAGGATGAGAGCTTCATTTCACCCCTTGTGCTCTACTGTGTGCTGGCTTCAACTCCGACAGCTATTGTAAGTATAAGAAATTGTTTGAATTCTCCACTACCACTCCATAAATAACAGCAACAGTCTTGTAATAGCTCTGTCCCCTTTGCTCTATTTTCAGCTGTAATTGGTTTACACTTAGCTGGGTCTCTGTTTTGCCTTAGCCTAATACGATCTTCATTGCTTATCTCCAGGTGTAATTATTCTGAGGTAATCTTAATGCAAGATTTAGAGGTAGAGCTTGTTAAGCGTGTTACAATAGCTTGCCCAGTTCGGTGATTAGCTGTGAATTGTTTGGGCTTCAGAGAGTCCTGAATGCAAAAGTGATGTATTACTGAAAATAAATAATAATAATAATAATAATAAAAAAAAAAAAAAAAAAAAAAAAAAAACAGGATAAGGTTGGAATAAAACCTGGGTTGTACATGCAGCATATTTGGGACTATTTGCCACTATCTTAAGAGGACTATTAAAGGGTTTTAAAAGGCTTAGATGAGCAAAAAGATGACCAATATGAAGAAAAGCTTGATTGATATTTCCTTATTATTTAGAATCTGTTCATCTTTTGGCAGCCACATCCTCTCAACTTTTTTTTTTTTCTTACTTGACCCAACCAGTCAGCTACAATGTACCTGTTTGAAGAAGGTGAAAATATACAATTAGCTGAGTACATGCAATTCCAAGATGGTTATTGTAGTCACTGATTAGCAAAACATTGGCCCTTTTCCATTTTCTGTGTAGAAAGTTACAAATTTCACCAATAGCTAATTTTCCTACCTATGTAATTACATTAATAAATTCCTACCAGACTCTGTCTTTACATGCTTTGTTTTCTTATACTTATTTCTTTATCTTTAGTATTTCTTTCTTAACTTTGCTTTGCAACCTTTTCAAAAGTTAATGAAAACTGTGCATGAAAGATAAATGCTGGACCGTAGTCAGTTTCAATTTTTGGTCTGTATGAATATTAATGCATGAAATAGTTTAACGCAGAACGTGATAGGAAATGTGAAAGGGATCTGCATAAGAGTCTACAGTTTTTGTACAGGACACTTCACGAAAATGAGTAATATTTTTTAATGAATTATGTCGTGAGCTTATGAAAATCCTCTGTAGTAACGCTCTTATTTTCTGTATTGAAACTCAGTTTAATGTTAAATCTTGCTTGCTTGCTTTGTGCTGCAATGACAGACAAAAATAAATACTACATTTCTCCATAGAGATATTTACAGTAACTTTCACAGGCTGTGCTTTTAAAGCAAAATCGAGTGATGTATCCATGCCTAGATGCTGTAACACCGGAGTTAGTGGGAGGCTTGTCCCTTGTTTTAGTGATGCGACATTAGGTGGGCAAGCAATATTGAGAATGTTGCTCTTTAGTCGGATCTTCTATTTAAAGCCTTCCTCTGGCAAAGTGGGTTGCAAACTTTTCAGGTTTTTCTCTACTTGATCGACATTTCCTTTCACTTCAGAAGCCCAAGAAGTTTTCCCTAGTCATTTATGAAAAGCTGGATTGGAGTCTTCTTTGGGAGATGAACAACATTGGTTTTGTAAATCCTTAGACCATGTTAAACATAGGAAGTGAAAGGCTGGAGTGAACATCAAACAAAATTTTTGGGTGCAGAGACCTTCAGCTAAGTGCTATGTGGAGCTGGTAGGTCTATCTTGTACAATACAAACTGCACGGAGATGCCAGCTAGGGTCCAGAAGTACAGCAGTCACATTAAGTGACAGGATCCAGTGCTGGATCTAAGGTAATAAGCAGTGCTGTTTGGGTTACACTCTGCTGTTGAACTGGCCATCTACCGCTTCATCTAGAGAAAACTTTGGTCAGGGATGTTGCGGGGCTCTTTTCACCATGTGTCGTTATGATCTCTTTGTAGAGCCTCAAGGAGACAGTCGGTCAGACTTCTTGGGAAAATACTTCTTTTCATTCTTAGTATATTATGCATTAATACATTATTTAATGTGTTGATTGTATTATTTTGATGTATTGTTATTACATCATTTAATTATTTCATGTATACTTAGTATTGGGCTAATCTTCAACTAGAGAATATGTCAAAGGAGTCTTTTTCTGTCCTTCTTACAGGTATTCAGCACAATGTATTTATACGAGTAGTTTCACTATATTCCTCATACCCATCATTTTCTCAGAAACTTTCCCCTCCTTGCAGGCTAATTTAAAATTTCTGCTTTAGCTGGTACCTGTTTTCACCCTGTCTTCCCCCTGCAGACTGACTTGTCAATGGTCATTAGTAGAAAGCAAATGAGATAGCAAGTGAGCTCAGAGACTCCATAAGTTCTGTCCCTGCATTGCATTACAAATCTGAGTATGAGTGTGAGTATTTACAGCTGTCATCCGGCACCCAAATGGGTGCTGACTGTTATTCAGACAGTCACAATCTAGGCAAAGATTTTTGATACAGTTGAATGTCCCAGAGATTTCAGTGAAAGGAGCAAGTGCAGCCATTTCTATTTATACAGTGATGATTGTACTCTCTCCAGTAAAAATAAATAAATAAATAAATAAATAAATAAAAAGAGCAAAAGAAGAAAACACAGCTGTGCTTTGTGGGAGGGAAGTTTGCATGCATTCACTGTGGGTTAAGCAGTACTTTCGCTCTGTGCACTTTGCTGTCAGGAATAATCACTGACAACCTGCAGCTCCAGTGTGAAAGGCTGACTTAAGTCAAAGGTAACACCAATTCCTCTTTACAATTGTGTTTTTCTCCTTTATAAGACGCTTGCTGCTTCATTTTTTGACAGCAAATTGCTTGGTTTGCCTGAGAGGTTTTACGGCAGGGAGTCTGATTTGCCTGTTGCATGCATATTGCCACTGCTCTGACACCTCATGGCAGGAGGGGAGTGATTATTGCTAGGGAGAAGGGGAGGAGCCCGGCAGCAGCTGGGAAGAGCTCACGGCTCTAGTTAATAGTTTTTTCTGGAGCTATGGAAAGTACTTTAATAGTCTGTACAAGCTCACTGATTAGTCATGAGCAATGTTTAAGTGCAGTCCTGTGTACACAGCTCTGAACTGGGCTCCAAGCCCTGATTTTAGCGTAGCTATGAGTGTTTTAATGTTTGAAAGCCAAAAGGGAGCATCTTCGTGAATGTATTGCAATATCCCTGTGTCTCAGTCATTTGGCTGTGACAGTGGCCATGGGGGGAAATGAGTATATGTGTTTTATTTTTTCCCTGAGAACACATCTCAGAAGTGCTGTTGTTGTTTGGTACCATGGTATGTGCATTTCCCTGCACTGTAGCAGCAAAATAAATTAGACCAGCCTGTTTTTTTGCTATGCTGGGTTGGGTAGTTAATCATCATACCTGAGAATTACAAAAGTCTTTTATTGCTCCTGTTGATAACCTTTTAGTCTCTGATAATGAGAGTTTCTTGCAAGGGCAGATTCCTGAATCTCATGATGATACTGTTAAATAAATTAAAATCATGTATGCTTGACTCCATTCTGTGGAAAGCATTTTTCTCCCAAATGTTTCACTGAGAATAGGTCAAATGCTTTCATCTACCTTATTCATTTTTAATTCTCTGAGTGTGGCAGTATTAGCATCTTCACTGCAAAGCAGTAGGGAAATGGTCATTTTAGTGATAAGTAACACATAAAAAAAGGGCAAGCTTGTTTTCATTTGTAAAGAAACATCTGGCCATTTTATTTCATGTTTAGTGGTTTATCCCCTGAAACATGCACATTCACAGAAGTACAGAATGGTTGAGGTTGGAAGGGACCTATAGAGATCATCTAGTCCAAGCCCCTGCTCAAGCAGGGTCACCTAGTTCATGTTATAGATGATCGCATCCAGGTGGGTTTTGAGTATCTTCAAAGGAGACTCCACAACCTCTCTGGGCAGCCTGTTACAGTGCTCTGCCACCCAAACTATAAAGAAGTTCTTCCTTATGTGGTGATGGAGCATCCTGCAGTTCAATTTAGATGCATTACCCCTTGTCCTACCACTGGTCACCACTGAGAAGGGTTTGGCCCCATCCACTTTATACTGTGCCCTCAGGTATTTAGAGAGGTTGATAAGATCCTTTCTCAGTCTCCTTTTCTCTAGGCTAAACAGGTCCAGTTCGCTTAGTCTTTCCTTATGGAAAAGAGTAAGCACTTGTTGACCCTCATGAGGTTCCTCTCCAGCCTGTCCAGTCCCTCTGAATGGCAGCACAGGCCTCTGTGTGTCAGCCACTCTACCATGCTTTGTTTCTCCCACAAACTTGCTGAGGGTGCACTCTGTCCCTTCATCCAGGTCACTGATGATAAATTGAACAGGACTGGACCCAGTACTGACCCCCAGGGGATCCCACACTTCTGGAGCTTTCCAGGAGGATGGTATGGGAGACAGTGTAAAAAGCCCTACTGAAGTCAAGGTAGACAACATCTACTGTTCTACCTTCATCCATTCATCCATCCAGTCGAACTCAAGTAGTAAATTAATGCTGTCAGCATAGGTAGAAAAATGGGATTACTGCAGTCCTGTCTGTTTTAGATTGAACTTGTGGTTAGGGTGTTCTGGTGACAAAAAGAGCTTCATGAGATGAAGGTGAAACTGTATGACTTTTACCATTTGTTTCTAGTACCTATATTTTTCTCCAGAGACTTTGCACTTCTTGCAGGCTGACATTGGAGGATGGTTATTGAAAAACTGTTGCTTCCAGCTGTCCTGTTTACATGCTAAGATGGGTGTAGGATGCCTTCACCCCGTCTCATAGTAAAGTGGAGTGGTTTGGAACAGAACAGAACAGAACAGGTCAGTTGGAAGAGCCCTGCCAAGACCAGTGAGTCCAACAGCCTGACCACTTCAGGACTACCAAAAGTTAAAGCATGTTACCAAGGGCATTGTCCCAATGCCTCTTGAACACAGACAGGCTTGGGGCACCAGCCACCTCTCCAGGGAGCCTGTCCCAGTGCCTGACCACCCTCATGGAGCAGAAATCTTCCCTGAGCCTCCCCTGTCCCAGCACTGTGCCCTCCCTTGCATCCTGCCATGGATGACCAGGAGGCAGAGGCCAGCACCTCCCTCTGCCTTTCCTCTCCTCAGGAGCTGCAGGGAGCAATGAGGCTGCCTCTCAGCCTCCTCATCTCCAGGCAGGGCAACCCAGGTGGCTCTGGCAGTCCCTTGACTGTTGTGTCAAGTACTTGGGTGGGGTAGCGGCCAGCCAGTCTGTGTGGACAAGGGAAGGGGAGTGAGAAGGAGCATTTTCACCATGGCCTCCATGGAAAATAGCACAGATTTTCGGTCTTTGTCTCAGCCAATTTCAAGATCCTGAAAGTCAGAAAATGGCTTTTGTCTTGGCATTGGGGTGGCCTACAGCAACACATTCAAACAGCTGACTTCTGCGTTACAGACCTGTTGGTGGACAGCTCCTCTTTTGGTGATCGTAAGTACTTAAGGAAGGGTGATACTAACAAGAAAATAATTGATTTTTTTAATTTTTTTTTTTCAGAGTAGGAGGTCTTAGGCTGCAAACCCTTTTCTGAAGATAACCATAGCATAGCCACTTCACTCGTCTGACTTCCTGGTTGGTTGGGAATGTAAATATTAACCGCAGCTTGAAAGCAAAACCTGAGTCCCATGATCACAAGTCTAGTGAATTTAAAAGTTGTCTGTCCAGCACCATCATGTTTCACAAAGCCTGAGAAAAAGCGTAATATTCCAATGCATCACCAGTTCCAAAATAGGAATGGTAGCAGGTACAATAATTCCAATTTGTAGGAGAAATAATAATTTATTTTTGCCAATATGAGAATTTTATTAAAATAATGTTTCAATTGGGAAAATGTTTTGCATAAACACAAAAATTTCAAGCCATTTCTTTAAAAATATTTTGGTACAACTCAACCACATCCATTAGTGTCCCTCAAGCCTAGCTTTTTGCTATTACAAGGTTAGTACAAATCAGCCAATTGCCCTGCTGGTACTGAACAATCATTCCAGAGTTCAGTGCTGCTTCTTGCACTGCTCCATCCCAGTGTGATTTGTCTGGCCACTTGAGAGAAACAGAGAGGCTTAGGAATGGAGGCTGCCCACTGAAATGAATACAGAACAGCAGCAGAAAGCTTCAAGGGCACTATTTTTCATTTTCTTAAAGCAGAATGGAAAGTGCCTCTGCTGTTTTCATGCAATTCTTCAGTTTCTTTCTTTGTGTTTCCAGGAGGGAAGTGGCAGCCTACATGGTAGCTTTTAACTGTCTGGTTCAATTTAGTTCTGCAAAGGAGTATTTGTTTTAAGATAGTGTTTTCAGAATCAGTCAAGCCAAACTAGTGGTCCAGTTACTAATTAGAAGATGAATTACAGTGTTGATCAAACTGATGTGAAGCAGAAAGGAAGTGTTCCAACTTTTCTCTAGAGTTTACCCTTACCTCCCTAATTTTAAAAACATTATTATTTTAGATGTTTTTCCTGTTCTTACTACCACTTCCCTTCCTTGTCTTCGGTTCATTGCAGCCATGTTATTCCCATCTTTTATTTCTAGAAGGGAATCCAGGGAATTTCATGCTGTGTTGGCTGAGTCCCCTGTGGCTGCTCAGCAGCTGATGCTGTGAAAACCAGGAGCAGCCACTGCTGCTCAGAGCCCTCTTGCAGCAGCACTTCCTGGCTTTTTCAGGCAGAAATAAGAAGGTTGCCCTGTGCTAGGCAAGAAGGCTGGGCAGCAGTGGAGAGCAAGGGGCACTGTCAGTGCCTGGAGCATCCCTCACAGCTTGTTAAGGAGGGCATGTCCCTCTTGCAAGGTGTACCACACCATGTTCCAATGGTCCCAGTTTTCAGGGATGTCCTCCCTTTCTGCTTAGCTGCAGAGGGAGAGCGCCACTCGAGGGCATTTGCAGCTCCTTCCTCTTGCTGTTGGGTAGGAAAGCTGAGGTTGCTCTGGGCTGGGCTAAAGAAAGAGCCTCATGGCTTGGCAGGTGTCATCCATAAGCCATGGCTTGTCATTCTCTTATTGAGTCTTGTCATTGGCAAGCTGGGATATGTAGGAGTCAGGCCAGGGTGTGCCCATTACTCTGGGTGAAAGTTTGTATCCTTGTATTTACACCCCATTCTGGAAAGTAATAATTACACCTTGTTTGTTTGTTCTAGCACTTGCAGGCACTTCTGCTGCCAGTGTCTCGCCAGTGTCTCGCAGGACTCGGTAATGGTCTCACAACGTGTCAGTTTCTGAGGAATACCACAGAGCTGTGGGAAATTTCTTCTCTTGATTATACTGAAGTTTCAGAATCTAATTATTTTAGGCAGTTTTCCCACAGCAAATTGCTTTTTTGAAGAATTGTGTTTTGTGGGCAGACCAGGATCCAAATTGTGGACTTCAGCCCTATCGACTTCGGGGGAATGAAAGGAACAAATTTATTTTTATTGCAAAATAAAAAAAGAATGAGGTAATAATTACCTGAACACAGATTCACAAATTTAAGTTGAGAGAGCATCTGACAAAACTCTTGTCTGATCCCTGGTCCTCATTAGCAGCAGCAGTGCTAGTATTATTAGGGAAAACCTCTGCCCTCCTGGGCAGGATTGGGCCAGGGTCCTGCCACAGACAGTAGAAATGCTGTTTCGGGAGAGGGTGCCAAGGCTGTGACTGCTTCTGTGATTGCTTGCCACCCCAGGTGTCTTTCTCAGCATGAATGCTGCTTACCATTTGCTGCCCAGGCTTGACTAAGAAGTATAAGCTGTGCAGCATCAATATGTAGCTCTGTAGGCAGCAGGCAGGTTGGCAGATCAATAACCCACAAGTCCCATGGCTAAATGTGAGGGAGATCAAAGGAATTAAGGAATTAGAAACACGAAGTGAAAGCTGATCTGAGACATGTTCTTAGTGGGGGCCTACAAGGATGCCACCAGACTGTTTGAAGGACGAGAGGCAGCGCTGCAATGGACTCAAGCTGCAAGAAGAGAAACTGTGCTTGTTAGGGAAAAATCTTTCTATGCTGGCAGCAGTCAGGCATTGAAACAGTGCCCCCCTATAGGCTGTGAGATCTCCAGTCTCAAAGACATTAGAAAATTGACTGCTCAAGGCCCTGCTCAGTGCTGGCTCTGCTATGAGTAAGGCTTGGAGACCTCTGGCACTCCTTCCCAGCTAAATCCCTGTGTGATCCTGAGCCTTTACGGTTTGTGGTGCTTGTGTAAATGTTCTGCTGCTTAACTGATGGCAGAGGAGTGGAAGAAGAGCTTCCGTGCAGCACCTGGGGAGTGTCCCTACTGACCAGCAACTGTGATGATGCAGTCCTCAGATACACCATAGTGCAAAAGGGCAGAATTGCTTTGGGCCCGACTCAGGGCAGTGCTGATGAAATGCCTGCTGGAGCACTTTGCAAAGGTCACCTTTCAGTGGACAGGCTTGCATTTCCCAGGGAGAGTTGTGTGGAGTCATTCTGAAAATTGCTGATTGGGGTACCCATAACCCACAGCTGCTTGTTTTCTCCATTTTTGAGTGCTCTGCACATAGTTTGTCTCCCAGCCAATTCCCTTCACATATCTGCTCCTCCCTTCGGCTGCTGTTTGAATGCTGTGGATTTGATTAATTTCTTTCTTTCTATTTGTGACATTAAAAATGCAGCCACACACATTCTTGTAGATGATTCAGGAAATGTCATGCAGCTTGCTGAAGCCAGCCCAGAGATGAGTGATGATGTCCTGAGAGCCGAGTACAGATTTGCTTGCTGACAGAGATATTCGTGTGGAATAGCATGTCCCTGGATGTGGTTTTCATGTATTAAATGGTGTTAACAGTGATTGACTTTGCTGTTAGTGTTGTTAAAGCAAACGAGCTGTGAGACTTTAAAACTCCTGGAAATCAGAATGATGTAAACTTTGTGCTTAGAAAACACAGATCCTGTCTGTATTTCAAATCATTCTTCCTAATACGGGATCTGCCTCTGCTTGCTGTGATCAGAATTGCCATTAGCTGTACAATTTTTATGGGAAGCAGCAAAAGGCTATCATTTCACAGGGGCATCCCTAGGCTGCAGGCACAACTCTGCTCACTGTGTCTCGTGTGTGCCCTGGCTGATGCTTCTCCACCTGTATCTGTGTGGAACTGCAGCTGAAATGAAAACTGCATAGCCCCTGTCACACAACTTCAGGGTACGGATGGAGCCTTCACCTTTACTAGAAGACTTATCTGAAGTGAGGTACAAGGCTAATGTACTGAATGGGAGAAACAAATGAAAAGGAACACAAGTCTTAAATCTTGATCCTATCCTTGTCTGTCCCAACTGCACCATCAAGTAATTTCCCAAACTGAATACAACTCCACAAGGCTCCCCACTGTCACTGCACAGCATAGTTCCTTCAGGAGTGTTGCTCCAGGATGCCACTCTTCTGAAACCACCTCATGGTTGTATCCCACATCCATTTATGGACAGATTATAGAAACAACTCTTCTTGATGTTTACCCCTAATCTAGTTATAGAATGTTTCACAGAATCATAGAATGGCTCAGATTGGAAGGGACCTCAAAGACCATCTAGTTCCATCCCCCCTGCCATAGGCAGTGATGCCAGCAACTACATTAGGTAGCTCAGGGTCTCATCTAACCTGGTCTTGAACACCTCCACGGACAGGACATCCACAGCCTCTCTGGGAAACCTGTGCCAGAGCCTCTCCACATATAAGAATTTCCTCACCACGTATAATCTAAAGCTCCCCTCTTTTAGTTTAAAACCATTCCCCCTTGTCTTGTCATTATCTGATTGAGGAAAAAGTTGTTCTTATAAGACCCCTTCATTACTGAGAGGCTGCAATGAGGTCTCCCCAGAGCCTTCTCTTCTCCAGGCTGAACATCCCCAGCTCTCTCAGCTTTTCTTCATGGAAGAGGTGCTCCAGCCCTCTGATAATCTTTGTGCCCTCCTCTGGACCTGCTCCAACAGCCCCACATCCTTCTTGTGCTGGGGGCCCCAGAGGAGGACGCAGGGCTCCAGGTGGGGCCTCACAAGGGCAGAGCAGAGGGGCACAATCCTCTCCCTCCCCTGCTGCCCACCCCTCTGGCGATGCAGCCCAGGCAGCAGTTGGCCTTCTGGGGTGCAGGCACCCACTGCTGGCTCATGTCAACCTTTTTGAACACCAGAATCCCCAAGTTCTTCTCTGCAGAGCTGCTCTCATTGAGGTAAACATCAATCCTAGTCTATGCTCTTGTCTGAGATTGCCTCGACGTGGGTGCAGCACCTTGCTCCTGACTTACTGAATCTCACTAGGTTCACTGGCCCACTTTGCCAGCTTGTCTTTGTCCAGGTCCCTCTGGATGGCATCCCTTTCTTCTTCTGTAGCAACTGCACCACTCAACTAGGTGTCATCTGCAAACCTGCTGAGGGTGCACCCAATCCCGCTGTCATTGATAAAGACATTATATAGTCCCAGTCCCAGTAGAGAACCCTGAGGTACACCACTTGTCACCAGCCTCCACTTGGACATAGAGCCATAGACCTCCACCCTGCGTGTGATCTTCAAGCCAACTCCTGATCCACAGAATGATTCAGCCATTAAGTCCATATCTCTCCAATTTGGAGATCGGGATGTCATGTGGGACCGTGTTAAAGGCCTTACAGAAGAACAGGTAGATGGCATCTGTTTGTCTTTCCTTGCCAACTGATGCAGTCACTCCATCACAGAAGGACACCAGACTGCTCAGGCATGATTTCCCCTTGGTGAAGCCATGTTGTATGTCTTGGATCACCTCCTTGTCCTGCACGTGCCTTGACATTGCTTCCAAGAGGATCTGTTCCATCTGTTGCCAGGCACAGAGGTGAGGCTCACCAGACTGTAGTTGCATCTTCCTTTCTACCCTTTTTGAAAACACGAGTGATGTTTCCCTTTTCCAGCCACCAGGGACTTCACCTGATGGCCAGGCTTTTCAAATTGGATGGAGGGAGGCTTGGCAACTAGCTGTGGCTGTGGAGTTGTGCAAAGAATCATTTGGCAAGGAGACTGTGAGCACAACATAAAGTGTTGTAAGAAACAAAGATTAAAAGAAAAGATAAAAAACAAAAAAAAAAAAAAAAAAAAAAACACTTCCCTTTAAAATCAATAGTTACATAAATTAAATAGATAATCAAACAAATTAACAAATGCAAAACTCTTCAGGAGTGCAAGGAGGATAACATGCTCCTATTGTGCTGAGAACTTGAAGGGAGAAGATGTGATATTTCACTGTCTGAATATGTCAGTTCACAAGCTGGTGGACTATCTTTTCCAGGCTACAGCTAGAAGAAAAATCAACTCGGTCAAGGACAAAAGGCTGTTGGTGAGGAACATGAGATACTATTTTATTCAGCTGTTTGCTAAGTAGGAGCCAGGAAATAAGCAAACACACAGCAGAGTTTTTTTGAGAGCTGATTATTGAGGGTCATGGGGACACTGCCAATAGTGGAAAGAGATGTAAAACTGAATGAAGTTTTCTCAATGGATTGCTTGAAATCAGTGAAGGAAAAATGACTGCTCTGGGTAAATATCTTTGATTTAGGGAGGGGACGTTGGGACATCATCATATTACTTTTGCCTAACAATAATATAAAGAGAATGTGAGCAAAAGAGGCCAGACAACCTCAGTGTTAAGCTGCTATTACATTCATGAAATAGAGCATAAAATCACATCCAGTAACACTGCCTTAGTTTCCCTGTTATATACATCACCTCAGACTGTGGAGCACCTGAGCTTTCAGTACCCGACCTCCATTGCAATTTTCTTGCCATTTCTACTATATAATTAAACCACTATGAAACAGTAGTTAGTGAACCTTGCATTGTTTTCCCAAGTGGACATTAACGTAGTAGTTTGCTGTTTCTTTTTTTTTTTTTTCTTTTTTCTTTTTCCACCCATATATGTGTATCTATATTTAGATTTCGTATTTAGGACTGAATTGTACATGTTCCCGGGTTGCTGATTCTGTTCTGGCAGATGCTAAGGCACTTAACAGTGTCAGTGATTGATTTTGGGAGACCAGCTGGACAACTTGGCTGCATGTGGACACTGCTCATGCAGAATCATGCACTTTAAATCATGAAAATCAGTGGAGTTATTCAATTTGAGAAATGCCTGGAGGAAAAAATAAATAAACATTTTTTTGAGAGAATATTCAGACCATATTCAATTTTGCACAGCTAGATGAGAATTAAGTTCCCAGTCTCACCTTGGGCTTTTAGACCATGCCCTGGCCTTGAACCACTTTCTAGAGCCCAAATAAAGCATACAAGGAAGCAAAACCCTCAAATTCAGGCAACTAAATTCAGTACAAGAGGTAGAACCACGAGAATAGTCCAGTTATATTAAATCATCTTATGTCACCTCACAAATACAGTGTTACAACTATATATCTAAAGTCTATATTAAAGCAAAGGAACTGGTCACTTAAAAAGTTAAATTTTGCTATGTCGGAGGAAATCTGGGATAGTGTTGATTACATCACTGGAACAAGATTGAACAGATTTATTTCATGGCAAAATTTACTACGGAATCTAAGTAGAATTAATCTGTCCACATGAGGGTCTCTAGGAGTGTGCCAGACAGATAAGTTCATGGAAACAAAGGTGGGAAGTAAAACTGAAAAATGCTCATTCAACTTCTGATGCAAAGGAAATTAAAAATGATGTATTCTTAAAGAAGAGCTATTACTATGTTTTATATCTAACCCTTATTTGAAAAGTTTGTGTTGTCACCACTAACTCATCTTCTTCACAAACTAGGATTTCCTCGGGGCATGAATTGTCTCTCAATGTGTATGTACAGCCCCAGGCAGACAAAGAGCCAAAGCATTAACTCTAACTTCTGAGCATTATCATAATTCAAATAATAAATGGTTTGAAACAGAGTGTCACTTTTAAACTGCTTTAGTGCAGATGGTCTGTTTCTTAATTCCCAGCCCCATAGTTAGTGAGCTGAGCTTATTGAACTGCTTGCCAATTCTGTTAAGAGCAGATGGAGTGAAACGGGATAAAGGCAATGTTTCAGTGTGGCTCCCATGCATCGGCTCCTACCCACAGATGCCATTATCGACATACATTTTACAACTCTACATCTCTCGCCATCAGCGGTTAGAATTATAAAAAGGTTGAGCATACTTGGCTTGAATGTCAATAATCAATAAGGATGCTCATCTGGCTTAATAAGGATAAATTGTTGCCCTTGAAACAGCATACATACCATTACAGCAAAGCGAGCTAGGGCTTGCTCCTTGAGGTTTATGCCACCTCCGTATCCGCCTGCATGCATGCGCATGCTTTTATAATGCATTTCTTTGACCATTCCTTAACATCATGGATTCCTCTTGTGTGTCTTATAAATGTAGTTAAATTAATTCTTTTGGGTGCTCCCTTAAAAACTCATTTCTTCCACTTCAGGCTGGCTTTTTTATTTATTTTTTTTTTCCTAAAGACTTCCATTACAAACTCTGTCTTTCATAATTTCACGGTTTCATTTTCTAAAGCCTGCTGACAGAACATGGTAGGTGAGATTTGCAGAAGTGCGTGCTGTGAGTGGACCATCACTGCTGCTAAAGCTGATGATCAAATTCTGTCCAGCTTTAGCTAGGGCAGATAGACTTCTGTGCAACAGGGTTAAACTAATTCCGAGTATTTAGGAAATAGTGATCCTGCCCCTGTGGGGAACATCTATCATATTTCATGAAAAGAACAAATGGTCTGATGGCAAACTAAATACTTACTACATAAGCACATTTAACATGAAGATAGGTAAATCCCTGAAGACTTACATTTTGATGTTTTAATAAATAAAACTGTACAGTTATTAAACAAAACAGTTCAGAAATCATCCTCTGGCCTTCAGACTGTCCAGCATGTGAAATCAGTGGCCAAACTCTGTCATAAAGAGCAGTGGCTGCAGCCAGATTTCCTCGTGGGAATTGGCCCAGGCATGCTCAGAGAAACTGTGAAATTGGGACAGGCTATGGCAAGGACCATACTAACAACCTAACAGCACGGGTGATTGCCAGTCCTGCCTCCATATCCTGGCACTTTTTACGTCATTATTACAAATAACAGCATATGACCTCCAAAATTTTCAATGACCTCCTCAAAAGTTTTGTGACTTCTGATAAGTTTCCACTGCAGGGATGTCCTTCATCCAAATTTCTTTTCAAAGTTGGCAGGAGCTCTGTTGCCTTTGTGGCAGATTCAGACAAGTATATTTTTGAGAAGCTGTGAAGGCTGTAAAAAGCATCCAGTGTTGCCAACGCTTGCTGCTAAAATGGTGGGGTAGAAGTCTGCAGCGTTAGCTTCCTCTTCCCTCCATGGGCAGAAGCCTTCCATCCATGAAAACTATCCTGTCAGTAAATTTTATATGCTAAACCAAGGACATGACAAATTAATTGCAGTAAATTAATTGCAGTAAAAATAGGAGTTTTTGTGATACATGGTAAAGGTAAAAGCTCCGTTTGTTCCCTGTATCCCAGAAGTAAGTATAAGGAGGCCTCGTACTTGATGTGTCATGCCACTGAGTGTAAGAACAGCAGATCCTTTTCTTGGCTGGCAGGTGGGTCTATCTCAGTTCATCCCAACTGAATGGTGTGGCTTCTCTGTGGAAGTTCAGCATCCCACAGACACAATGGTGTGTAGTAGTTTCTGTGGGCTGGAACCTGGCTCGTGTTTTAAAGTTTGCTTATGTCATAATTAACCTTCTATTTCTTTCATTTTCCTGACAGATTTTTATTGGTGAGATATCCATGTATTTCATAAAGTCAACCAGAGAAACCCTAATTATTCAAGAGAAAACTATTTTGACTGGAGAGTGCTGTTACCTGAACCCACTGCTTCGAAGAATAATACGTTTTATAGGTAAGCATGTTTAGCACTGCAAGTTTAGTCCCTCTTTGCACTAAAACAGAACAAAAGATCCTAATCATCTACAGCACAAAATTAATTAAGCTGTGAAATCTTTGCAGACATTTTCCACCTTAGAGGGATAGTCCCCCTCGGGATTTGCAAGGTAATGTTTGAAATGTGCCATGTCATGCTGTCTGGACCTGGTTTATATCCTGTTCTGCTGAGCTTAATGCTTCATCTGAACCCTTGAAGAAAGGTTATGCCAATCAAATCCTTATATGAATAATTCCATCATTGCTATTCTCTGTAAGCTACCCATTTTACTTACAAATCGGTTCTCAGCAGCCCATCTCTTCAGCATTTTTTTATTCAAGTTTAATTTTAACATCTATAGCTCTGGCACATAATGTTCAGCTGAGCACAGCATAAAAAAGCCCAAAGCCCACTAAAATAACATTCTTATTTTTATTGTATTTGTGTTTGGTTTTGTTGCTGTTGTTTTTGTTAGAGATTTTGTTGAGTTAATTGCTGAGAAACAAGGGAAAAAATTCTGTCACAAAACCATTTGGAGTTTGCTTTCTGTTGTACTTGAAGACCTCTACACCCTTTTCACAAAGCTTAATCAGTGGAAAAAGGCCCAGGAGAAATTCACCAAGGGGACAGTCGCATGGTTCTTTAGGAGTAGAAGCAGCAGCACAGCCTGAATATCTGCTGTGGCACTGACAGGGGATCTTACTGCTCTCTGAAGGCTTCTCAGTTCAAAGCTACTTAAGGCTGCCCAAGCTGTGCCTTTGAGCGTTTAGAAGTAGGGAGAGCTGTCTCACTGCCTGCACAGAACAGTGGTAAATATGACTCTCCACAGACCATGAGTTTTTATTCACAGGCCATCTCTGCACCTCCCTCCCTGTGTACTCACAGAGGTAAATCACCCTTACATATACCCCCTTTAGGAGGGTTGGGTCTGAATTCACAGTGTGAGTTAAAATAAACAGCTGAACAAAAAAATGAAAATATCTGAATCACATCTTCCCTGTCATTACTAAATTTTTGAGCTTTATATGTGAAAAAACAAAAGGGCTGGTGTGACGATGGCTTCCATGGAGTGTAGCCATGGCTGCAGGCAGGGATTCTTGCAATTTGTTCAGGTTTTCATCAGAAAAAAATACATGCTGCATAGGATGAAAAACTGTGGTTTTCTTTCTCCCTGTCCTTTTTCTGTAACTCCTGCTTTTTTGCATGGAGATTAGGAAGTGAAATAGGTTTTTTACCCTCTCCCACATTGGGGGTGGAGACACAAACCACCTGTGGTTCATTACCCAGGCCTGTCCTGTGTGCTGCTCATTAAAACGAAAGACATGGGAATGTAATTAAAGTAAAATACCCTTGAACTTCAGATAACCTCTAGGATATATTGATGGATAGTAAACTGCCATTAGGAGAAAAGCAGGGTACTGAGGTCCACTGGGCCACTCAGGGCTGTTTGGCTGTTGCAGCACATTCAGCATGTTTTGCAAAGTCCTAATCAAATACTCTCGCCTGCGGGGTCAGCACTAAAAGAGCTTAAACCATGGCGGCTAAGCACTTGCTCTATATGTTTTCTTGTAATTATATTTTTCTGCCCTGCTTTCATTTTAATTATCTTTATTCTTAGGCATTCATGCTATAGTTTTTCTTCTGGTGGAGGAGGCAATGATGATACTGTGGACTGTTGGAGAGTAGCAGGATATGAACCTGCTAGAGAAATCAATCTTGGCTTTGCAGCTTTATTTATCTTGCAGAGAAAAAGGAAGTTAACCTTATTAGAAATGGCTTAAAGTGTTGGTCTTATTTTAAACTCCACTGATTGCAAGTTTTTGTCAGAAACCTCCCTGTCTCTGCTGTGAAGTGAGGGAAGCAGAGCTTGTTGAAAAGTGACTGAAATCATTTATAAAAGGAACTAAAAATAACCACACTTATTTCATTGAAATTCCAAATGCATCTGAAAATGTGAAATGGACTGACCAGCTGTAGCTCATGCTGGGTGATAAGGGAATTTATCTTCACACAGCTACTCACTCCAGAAGGAGGATACCTGGATATGGAGAGACCAACAGGTTGCTCGTACATGGATTTCCTCGCATGCTAAACATGAGGACCATAGGTTACAGAGATATTAAATAGTTTTTCTCCCAAGATATCCTAGCAAGTGGACTGGCTTGTTGCAAGAAAACCAGTTTAGTTGTGGTACAAATTCATTTGAATATCCACATCTGATAACCCTTTTTAGCCCAGATTAGTGAGCAAGAGCCTTCCATGAGTACCTCCAAAAAATAGCAATCGAGCTCTGTGGAACAATGCTTTATCTCTTATGTCATCACAGTTCATATTACTCAAAAGGGTGAGAAATACCATTCAGTGTATCTGGATGTTTATGCCTAAGGAAAATTAACACAACTTTCTGACCTTGAAAGGCACATCACTGAGAGCATCAGAGAGTTGTTATTTCCATATTTTACAAAGGCAAAGAGACTTTTTGTTTGTCCCTTACTCGGTAACTTCAAACTATCTTTGGTGGTGTAAAAGATAATCACGCTTGTCACATTATCACCATGGGACTTTTTGGATTTGGTTGCTGGACTTGAGCTTTTTCTCCTCATGTTTTTTCTTTGTGTGCCTCACAATGAGGCATTTTAATTTATTTATTTATTTATTACTCTAGTGCTCGTGCAAAGAATTAAGCAAAATCAAACCCTATAGCTTTTCCTGGATGTTGACAATGCCCCATGTTTTTTTTCATTCACTTTTGTACCTTGCCTGCTGTGCTTCCTGCTTATTTGCCCTTTGTTTCCTCAAGTCCTCAGCAGCTGTCCGTCTCTAGAGTTCTCCCCTCGCAAGTTTAGTGGGGTCCTTAAATGTTGAGCTTTGTCTTAAATTTTTCACTGCTTCTGCATCCATAGAAAGCTGGAGCAAAATTTTTCTTTCTTCCTGGCCCAAACATAAATTCTGCACATTTTGCCTTCGGTGGCAAAAAACTGTCTCTCAATTTACTTCAGTGTATATCAAGTCCTTTACTGCATCCCAGATAGGAGAAATCTGCTGTGTTCCCTGTATTTAGAAAATCAATTCCTTTATCAGTGGAATAAAGCTGGCTTAGCTTGGAAACATCAGACTTTGATATATGTTGCAATTTGTTCCATCTTCCTCTTTATCTTTCATATTCCTTCCACAGACATTTATTTTAAAGATTTTCAGTTCAAACAAGAGGTTTGCAGTTGCTTTGGAGTAATTTTTTCTGTCTAAAATATTGGTGCTGCACTGCTATTCTTTAGTACCACCATCGCTCTTCCCTCCCCTCCCCATCCCTCAAAGGAGTTTTATTAAGAACTTCAGCTACCTAAATTCACAGGTTTTGTATTGAACCTTTGAGAAAGCAGTGAGGAAGAGAAGTTTGTTTCTCGGGCCTCTGCCACTTCTCCCTGCCACCCAGCCTGAAAACACACAGCTTTTTGTATTTTTATTCACTTTTTCTTGTGGCAATTTCCCAGTCAGTACCCCTGTTAACATCTTGCATTTGCTCTTATTCACCATTTGTATTCCAAATAGAGGTTATACGTTATTTTAGTGTTATTTTGAGAATGATCTTAGTCAAGGATTTAGTACGCGTACGTACAGCAGTTGCACCACCCCCAGGATCATGGATTCAGACCTCACTGACTCAGTCTGGCAGTGTGATCAGAGTGTATTTTGTTGCATTTCAATATATTAGGTTTCTAATCCCTGTGATTAAGTTGTATACCTGCAAAGCTCTGATAACATGCAAGTAGCCTGTCTCCAGATATTTAGAAATGCAACGTGCTTTGTGAATTTGTTACCAGTGGCTTTTACTTTGGAGCTGCATAATTTGCAGTTAACGAATGGCACAGATCAGCTTCTGCTGACAGCTTAATTTAAACCATGGGGGCACCTCACAGTGGGCAGCTAAATAATGAAATTAAGGCTTTATTTCGGCAAATTAAGGCTTTAGTTCAGCAAATAAAGGTTTACAAGATTTACACACACATTGAGTTTATTGTAATAGGATAGATAAACCCCAGAGCTCTGATGTCAATTCCCTGTGCAGCTGCAGGACATAGTTTGCCTGACCTTATCCTTCCGTCTGCCTTCATAATGAAACAATGCACGTTCTGTAATTAACTGGCTGCCTTTCAGGAGGGCTCAAGCTGTGTTTGGGTGAGGCTTGAACTACCATAGGTCTCACTTCTTATCACTGAGGAACCTCCACAATGAGAGGTGTCTGTGCTGGGGACAAATCAAATGTTACTGCTCCCTTTTATGTGGGGCTTTGAGATGACTGTTGCCTAGATGAAAACTGATAGTTATAAAGCAGCAAAGCAGGAAGAAATCATGGACACCTATGGGGAGGAGGCTCAAGGCTCTGGAGTGGTTTTGCACTGGCAACTGAATTTCTTCTTGTGTGTTCAGACCACTTATCTTGCTCCTTATGTCTTGAAGAAACAGTACCCAGGCAGGACACTCACAGGTGAAGCAGGTAGAAGTAAGAGGCAGTAGAGAGCTGGAGCAGTGGGCTTTGTGGGGAGATTAAAACCAATCCTGTGATCAGATTGTGAGTGCTCAGTAACAGCTTGCTCTTGAGCCTGTAACTGATGCCACAGCAACAAGCAGTACCTTTTCCTGCAATGCCTATCTCTCCAGCTGTAAAATGGCAAATGATACAGATCTCCTTTAACAACACCCTTGAAGATATAATGATGGAAGGTGGTTTAGCAGATTCTAGGTCACAAGACTAACAATGGATGGCTTAATTGGCTGCACCAGGCAATTATGGGAACACCCGCAGAGATGGTGTGAAGATCAGCATTTCTGTAGAACCAGAAGTTGTTCCAAGGACTTCCTCCACTGAAACTCTTATCCTCTTTACAACTCTTAGGAGTAGGAAAGAGGTTGTGAGAATGTGAGCGTGCATGTGTAATATGAAAGTTTTCCCAGCAAATTAGGTCGAGTGTGACAAATTCAGACAATTGTCTGGGCATTTGTCTTGGGAGAGGGAGGCATGCCTAAATAAACTCACTTTGGGAAGACATGACTATAGTTACTCAAGAGCACAGCTTCTGATGTCCCACAAGCACTTCAATGCATTGTTTCTTTTGTCACTTTACTTAACGGATTCATGGTTTTCCTCTAATAAAGGTTTCTGCCTCCTCATTCTCATTTCCACCCACTGGCTTCTCACTTCTCTCTTCCCAATGTCTTTTCAGCAGCTTGTCTACAACTCCCATGGTTCCTTTTGTGTGTGTTTATTTATTTGTTTTGTTTCAAATCAGTGGCATTTTAAATGTGTGTAATAGTGAGAGTTTCCATGGAGTCAGCAGGCAGCTGCAGTCACTGATGTCAGAGAGATTCAGGCTGGAAGAAGAGAGCTTGAGCAAGAGTTGCCAGGAGAAAACGAGTTACTGCTAATGTTAACGGTGAGGGAGGAGAGTTAGATCCTTCTGTACGGCATGCATTTCTGTTAGCAGAAGCAATAGACTCAGCTGGAGATGGTAACACTGATGAACAGCCACTCAGGGAGTTTAGTACCAGAAAAACCATTGGAGCTGTGTGTCAGTGAGAGCCCAACAATTATGAATTCATGCTTGGAGGATTATTTGGCAGCAATTTATGGGGGATGTAAATGGAGAAAATAAAACTGAAGCATTAAAAATTGAAGCTGCTGAAGATTTAGATGCTTTCTCCAAGCCAAGTTTTAGGTCAGGTGAGATGGAGTTGGAAGGACTTAGGGTTCATTTGTCTGTCCTCAGCTTTTTTTTTTTGTAAAAGTCATTCTTTGTTTTTTGTTTTGTTCTGTTTAGTCTTTCTCACTGGAGGTGAAGAGAGGTTCAGATCTGAGCCTTGATTTCTTCCTCTTGGGATCTGGGGCAGCTAAAGGGAGTAGCAGGGAGTAAAGTCTACCCTGTATCCATGGTCTAAATTAGTGTCTCCAAACTACACTGCGCTTACTGGTTTGCTTTCAATCTCTTCTTTCTGTCAGCTCCTTACACACACAAAAACAGCAGAGAGCCAGGACAGTGAAGAAAAGTCAGGATGCCTTATCAGAAATAGTACGCCTTCTGCTCCTTGCTTAAGATCTCCTGCAGCCAGACTATGTGATACATGTGGATGAGAGGAAGGAGTGGCTTTATACAACTTAAATTAGCTTGTATCCATCCTTTGTGTTGACAACCATCTGTGCAGGCTGTGTTTTTACAGGTCTCCTTTCAATGTGGCTAGTGCTGTGTACATCCTTATTCAACATATGTCAAGTTCCGGACTAAAGTCCACTCCCAGGTTTTCTAGGCCAGAGTGAGCACAGCATGATAACATGCCACAGTTTAGCAGGACGGTATCACCTCCCACTAAATCTAGCATCAAAGTATGCAAGAGGTACAAATTCTCACATTCTCTGTGTGGCATGATATCACAAATTTCAGCTGTATAACTGTAAAGAGCTAGGACTAGCTACCCTTCCCATGAAGCCTGTCAGCAGTGGCTTGTCTGCCTCTAAAAACCTGTCAGTTACCTCGCGGCATTCCCATGCTCTGGTTAGTTAACTTAGCTCCTGTAGGCCATTGAGCAAATCAGTTGAATATACGGATTCCTGAGGTACAAAAGCTATCAGGGGACTGACTCTCCACTGGTGCCAAGGCTCGCTGGTGTTATAGCCTTTAAATTAATTACAATGAACCCTGTTTCAAAGTCTCCAGAGAGTATATGTAATGTAATCAGTCTGCAAGGGTTAAATTCCTGCTAGCTGAATTCGTTGGTGCACATCGCTGTAATTTTCATAAGGCACAATTTGGCAGAGCTGCAGAAGGGGAATTACAGTGATCCCTGTACATCGCAATGGAGAACATGATAAAGGTTTCAACCATGACTTGTTCTGCAGAGCACACAGCCATCAGCACTGACACTGGGCAAGCACTTTCAGTGCTGCCGAATATTGAGAAAATACAGGTGTTGAAATTTCTTTCTTTCAGAGTAGAACACCAGACTGCCTTTGTACCTGTGCACTGCATAGAGATTGAAATAACTTTATGAAGCCTGTGAGCATTTTCTGAAATACTTCAGTTTTTGACTTGTACTAGCTTTGCAATAAAAACCACGGGCCAGATAACAGCTTGGCTCTTGGATTTCCCTTAAGCATTGTAAAGAGCTGGGTAATAATCCTCGTTGCATTCCCCGTGATTTGCACAGCACATCAAAACAGTACTGTTCAAAGCAAGTCGTGATAAAGGGGAGGAAGAATGTCACATCAGTAAAAAGACATGACAGTCCTGCAGTCTAGAACCGAAGGAAGGCTACTGCCTTCCTTGATCTCCACCATCTCCTTAAACCCATGATCACACACCAGTTCCTTGAGGCAGCACCATGGATTTAATGTGCCTTTTCTCGAGTGCTCAGTTCTAACCCATGGCCTGGAGATTTGGTAATAAACTCGGTCCTCAAAATCCTCTTCACTGTGGTAACACTCCTTCCTGACCTTGTGGATGCATTCTGAGGACAAAGCATGAGCGAGCAGCAGTAGAAAGTACCACTGCACATTTGCACAATTAATCCATTGCTAGATAAGGATTTTATTTCATGTCACTGTCCTCTGTAAAGACAGGCCCTACGTGTTTGAAAGGACCTAACTCTTGCTAGTTATGGCCCTCCTGCTTTCGTTATCTACATGGAGGGTTACAGTATCTGCAGAACTATCTTTGATTCTTCTTAATTTGAGGTAAGGCATTTTCAGTTGCATTATATTCCTGACTCCCTGATATTTTTGTTTCTCAGACTACATCAATCTTTTTTTCCTTTTATAACTCAGTACAGATAAGCAGTGAAGATACTGTAACCCTTACAGCTCTCCTAAGATATGTTGATACCCCTGAAGCTCCAGCTTTTGGTTGTACTTAAATATACGTCAATCTCAGTTCAGTTAGAGTTTAACTTACTTTTGCCTACAAAACTGTAGGAGAGAGAAGGCAAAAATATATGACCGCCAGCATTCCCAGACCATAAGTAAAATATTTATTTTTTCTAAATTTCTATGATACTTTAATCCCGTTTAGTGATGGGTAGGAGGAAAATTGAGGTGATTTAGTCTTTTGAAACATTTGGGTTTGGCATTACTGCAAACCTGCTCTTCTTCTTTGGTATGTAGGAAGCACTTGCACGCAAAGATCTATGAACTTATATGTTCATAGCAGCCATAGCAGATACTGATAATGCTCATGGGGAGTCCCTGGAGGATGTGACTACTGCAGTTTCAAGCAAGGGATGCTCCACAGCCCTGCAAAAGCTTCTGAGTTCAAGTGCATACTTTCAGCTGTAGTGTATGAGGGTATGTGCTCCCACTGGCATAAGCTGAACTGCAACTGTATGGAAAGGTCTTCTGGACAAAAGTATTGAAGACATATCCCAAAGGATTTGGCAAATATTGCTGGATCAGAATCTTAATTTTGCAATATCAGAATAGTGAATAGTCACAATCCAAAAGATATGTGACATGCAATGGGAAGGTTAATTGTGTCTCAGCACTACACTGCTCCTCTGGTTTTTATTTTGTAGTTCAGAGCTATTACATTAACATTTTCCGCCCACATCTAGTAAAAACTCATAAACACCTTAACAGCTCATGTGCATGACACTTGATTGCGGGCTGCAAGCCCTTGTCATAGTGAAAATGTTGCAGGCATAGTATAGATGCAGGGTTTGCAGTGAAACATGTAGCTCACAGTTCTGTTCAGAGCTTGAATCAAACAGGTACCTATGCATTTACTTACCACTTTCAGCCTTTTTTCTGAGTCCTTCTGGAGCCACTGAGTTAAGCACCTGCCATAGTTGAGCATGCAGTCTTCCATGCCATAAATCCCATGCAGGGCTCTGCTGGTGTCAACAGGGTTTTTTTCCAGGTAATGACAGCAGAGTTTTCTCCTTTATCTCTCATTATATATCTTCCTTTCAGGTACCAAGACTGTTTTAAACGTCTTTGAATAATACTTATTTTTAACCTTTCTTCACAGGAGTGTTTGCGTTTGGACTTTTTGCTACTGACATATTTGTAAATGCTGGCCAGGTTGTGACTGGGAATTTGGCTCCATACTTCCTGACTGTGTGTAAACCCAACTACACTGGAAACGACTGTCGGACCCACCACCAGTTCATAAACAATGGCAACATCTGCACCGGGGATGTGGAGGTGATTGAAAAGGCAAGGAGATCCTTTCCATCCAAACATGCTGCTTTGAGCATCTACTCAGCTTTATATGCCACGGTGAGCACCACTGATAATTGCTGATATGTATGACTGGTTTCTGCCTGTACATCTAGATGAGGTTATTTGTCTTACAGTGTCTTTTTTTAAGAAAAAGAGGGTTGTTTCAGGAACAGCTTTCTTTCCTTCCCATGATGGAAAATCCCCTTTGCTCTGTCTCTGTTTTAGCACTGCTAGTTGTGGTGGTTTTACTTGGCTGGGCAGCTGAGCTCCACCACAACCACACTCACCTTCCTCAAAGGGAAAGGGAGAGAAATTATTATGCAAAGGGCTCAAGGGTTGGGATAAGGACAGGGAGATCACTCAACAATTATTGTCACGGGCAAAACAGACTTAGCATAGGGAGATCAGAGAGATTTGTTACCTATTACTAACAAGCTAGAGAAGTGGAAAACAAAGAAAATGAATTAAAACCACCTTCCCCCCATTCACGCTTTGCTACCTCCCCCTGAGCAGCACAGGGGAATGGGGGCTGCAGTCAGTCCCTGACACTTTGTCTCCACCGCTCTTTCAGGGTCCCTCTCTGCCCCTGCTCCCAGTGGGGTCCCTCCCACGGGATGCCGTCCTTCCCAAACTGAGCCCATGGGGGCTGCCCACAGGCAGCAGCTCTTCAGGAACTGCTCCCACACAGCTCTGTCCCACGGGGTCCATCCCCCAGGAGCAAACTGCTCCAGCACGGGTCCCCCCCCACGGGTGGCAGCTCCCCCCAGACCCCCTGCTCCTGCGTGGGCTCCCCTCCATGGGCTGCAGCTCTGGCCCGGGGCCTGCTCCTGTGGGGGCTCTCCATGGGCCGCAGCCTCCTCCAGGCCACATCCACCTGCAGCAGTTCTTCTCTCCCCTCCTTAAATCTGCTCTCCTGGAGGCACAAACAGTATCACTTATTGGCCCAGCTCTGGCCAACAGCAGGTTTTTTTTTTGGAGCTGGCTAAAACTGTCCCTTATCTAACATGGGGCAGCTGCTTGATTCTTCCCACAGAGACCACCCCTACAGCCCCCTGTTACCAAAACCTTGCCACACAAACCCAGCATAAGGAAATCAAATTCTTGTTGCTTTTGCAGCACTGTGTAATGTAGAAGAATGAGGTCCTAATCTTGTCTTTGCTGCTGATTTTCCCAGAGGCCACGGAGTAAGCATTTAACCACCTCTTCTCCTTTCCCCTGTCTCATCAACATTAAAATGGCTTAACTAGGAATACTTTCCCTCAGTAGCCTGACTCGAATGAGTGGCAGATTCTCTCTGTAGGTCATCAGAATTGGAGAAAAACCTCAAACTTATTAATGACAGGGTATTTACCCTGATTTTGATACCAGATGATAAAACACCATATTATTGCTATGAAAAGAAGAGGCCACCCACTGCTGTTTCTTTTACCATCTGTTTGCATTGAAATTTGTGTGAATAATGATAGAGATATAAACCGTTAACTCCTTTGATCAGGAATTGTTCAGAAGTGCTTGGAAAGCCCATCCTGTTTTGCATGCATTACTTCTGAACAATAAGCAACCATATGTGAAATAACATTTCTAATAAAGTCAGCATTGTTGTAGAAGCTGTTTCCATCATGATGTACTCTAAGATAACTGCTCCAGGACCGGGCTTGGTAAGCTTTTCAGGGAATTCCCCTGCCCAACCTCCTTTGGTTCCTAGGAAGCCACGTCTTCTACAAACAGCTGATTCCTACAGAAGGGGAATAGCACTTTTACTTCTTGGGTTTAAGGTCCTAGTAGCTCAATGTTGCTCAGCCCTAAGCTTTCAAGAGTACTTCTGCTGCTTTCTCCATGGCTCTGGTGGAGAGCGAATGGCACACAAAGAGATGAGACCCCTGAGCCACAGTGGGACAGATGTTTAAAGTAACAGAGGACTGCATCAGATGTTTAAGGCACAGCTCTTACACCCACTTTATCTCCACTCTCTGCTACAGTAGCCCCTGCAACTCAGCCAATGCAGGAGATTGTAAAGGGCCACAGAGGAAAATAACAGGTGGAGCCAGGATATGGAGTTCTTTTTGAGCCACAAGTTTTCAGTCTGCAGTACAATTTTAGCCCAGGTCTCTGCCTGAAAACACCCTCTGGCACTAATATGTTGTCAAATCACTGATCCTTAAGTATCTTGTAGAGATGTCTCTGTACGTTGTTCATTACTCTGCTAGTGACAGTGCTCCCACGGTGGTTGGCTTGGCCACTTTGTTTTTGTATTGTTTTGCTTGTTTGATTGTTTTTGTTTGTTCATTTGATTAGATTTTTTTCCCTATAATCTGGGTGTTATATTTAGTCAGTTAGTCTTTTTCTTGTCACCTGCCAAATACGCTGGGAACCCAAAGCATGACTTTTGTGATCTCTTCAGGCAGTGATGAAACTTACATGCCTAAAACAGGGGAAGGAGAAAGAAAGAAAAAAAAAAAAAAAAAAAAAAAAAAAGGGCCAGCAACCCTGGTTCCATGCTTACATCAAAATTAGAATGATATCTAATGCAGTTTTTTTACTCTTCCTGAAGTAGTACAGTCTCTGGACACAGTACAAGCTTCTGTACAGTTAGAAAACGTGCTAAGACATTGACCAAGGGAGATGATGATGATAGGCTGGAAATATTCCTTAGTTTATCAACGTTTCAGTCAAAAAAAGAAAAGATAAAATCTTATGTTACATGTGGGTATCCTAGTTACATGTCTTCAAACAATTTTTACATCGTGCACTTGTGAGAAAGGTCATAGAAAAGCCAATGACAAGGGCATCTAAGAGGTGGTGATATTCAACCTGAACATACCAAATTGAAGTATTTCTTAAGTAAAACTAAATGATCTCTTACTGTAGAGTGAAGGGAGACACCCTTGCTGATCCTCCTGCTTGTCTCTGGGCTGAAAGCAAGGAGAACTCTTGTACAGTCAAAATAGGGTCTCTGTGGCTAAAAGCTACGATTAGGCACTCTCATTGACATTTTAGTAATGTTTTTAAGATTGTTAAGCTGAGCACTAGCCTAGCAGTGTCCACGAGTAATGCTTTCTGTCACCTCCATCTGGCTAGAAGCCTCTGCCTCATGACAGTTGATCACGACCTGGCATCTGTTGTTTACACCTGGGTTGCTTCTTGGCTGGATTACAGCATTACAATATACCTAGACATGAAACTTTCAACATATGGGAAATTCTGAACAGTACAGAACACTACAGCAAGGCCCTTCTGCAACCCAGGTCACTGTGACCCCACTGTCAATTTCCTCCATTTCAGCGTTAACACCTGCCAGACTAATTGACAAAATTCAAGGCTTTGGCACCTCAGGCAGGTTCACTGAGCATCTAGGAGGCTGCATCATGTTCCGCAACACAGATTGTTGTCAGTAGCTCTTACTGTAGAAATCTCTATGGAAAAGGAAAAGATCTATAAAAATTGTAGGACACTGAATTTTCCAGTACTGGGCTGAAATTGTGATCTTTCTGGTGAAAATAAATCTTCCCCTCCTACTGAAAGGACTGAACAGACTTCTTTCGCTCTGCCTTCCTCAACATAGATATAGTATACATTATAAATACATGTAAGCGTATGTTTGCACACATATATAAATGTAGGATATATATATATATATATATATATATATATATATATATATATATGTCTGTCTATTTTAAACTTGTGAACAAAAAAGCTTCCTTGACTCCTTGCTTGTCTGGAATAGATGGAAGAGGAGTTACACAGAGAATGTTTGCTACAATCACACATTGCACATTGCTAAACACGCTGCTTGAGTGTACTGATAAGAGTGCAGTAAAGAAGCCAAATAGATTTTTTATATAGATAAATCTTGTGTAGTTTATTTTTGTAATGACTTATTCTCTGTTTCTCACATCTTTTTATATTCATTTCCTCCCTCCTTCTCTCAGCCATCAAACAACTGGTTTTAACACTTAAAATTCTGTAAATAAATTTACCCCATGAATAGCAGCATAGGAAATTTCCAAAAACATCTGCAGAGGATAGGAAGTCAAATATAAGTGACTTCCACTGAGATTTTGGGCTCTTACACAAGGCTTTGTAAATGTCCTCAAAGTGCAGGGGCAAACATATTGTGAGAATGTTCAAAAATGTCTTTGCTTTAGGGGCTACAGTAATGAAGATCAAAAACTGCAGTGACCAGGAGGTCTGACCTGAAAGAAGAATCTCACCCAGTTATTTCTGAGCTCAGTTTGTAATTTATGGATGAACTGGAGCATACATTCTGGAAAAACAGCCTGTCTTGTTTTAAACTCTCCTCATGCTAGAGAATGTATCACTTCCCTTGGCAATCTGTTTTCATGGTTAATTACCCTCATTGCTAAAAATGTTCTCTTTACTACAAGTTTACATTTGCCTGCCGAGATGTGTGAAACTTCAAATGCATTAGGTAACATCCCATCTGTAATAAAGAAAGCTCTCCCACCATGAGAAACGCAAAGATCCAGTTCCATCTTATACCTTTAAGAAAACAAGCATGACTGGATGCCACGCTCTGTAGCTCGGATTTGCAGCTGTCACAGCACGGATACACTGTTACTTTAAGGACATTTTGATTTTCCTTTGGGTGTTGTAAATTACAGCAGTGCTTTTGTGGGGAATGGGACTGCAATCCTTCTCTGCATTGCTCGGCTCCATAGGCCCCTGTGAGAATAAATGTATAGGGTGAAAGGATGGGCAGTAGTTATTCACATAGTGGCATCCCACTTCAGTAATATTTTTTCCTATTGTTTGAGAAGAAAAAACCTTGCCGAGTTTTTGTGGTAGGCGCAGCCCACGCTAGCAGCAATGACTGGGGCAACATTGCCGCCTAGTGCTCAGTTGCTAGGTGTCTTTTCAAAGCCTGCGCTGTGTTCACATATTGGGGAAAAAAAAAAAAAAGAAAAAAAAAAAAAAAAAAAGGAAAAGGAAAAGGAGCACGCAGGAACCTCTGGAGTATGTGAGTGCCATTCCCGGTGCTATGACACACCATAATATTCCAATTCATGCATTGAATTCACCTTTAATTCGTGTGCTTTACAGCACATTTAGGGATGAAGACTTCACTTGCCCAAAGACCTAGCAAATTTAGCTGCTAAGAGTAGCGCTGCAGTGGCGTGGCAGGTGAATTTGCAATTTTGCCTTGGTACAGGCCATGAGGCAAGCTTACCTGCTGGCCCCTGGTCGGTTGCTCTGGCCTGCCACTTCACCTACCAGGAGGTTATTGCTGCATCCCATCCCTTTCTCCAGAGCTAATGTACTGCAATGATTTTGGGACTGACATTACTAACTTGAGCCAGAGAGAGGAGGCCAGCAACAGGGTAATTGGATGGCCCAGTCACTGAGAAGGGAAAATAAATATGGACAAGAAAAAACTGAAAATTCATAGATGGGAGGCGATGTGTCATCTTTGTGCATGATGAAGACAATATTGGGAAAAAAAAAAAAAAGACTATGTGTTTTGATGTATTTGCTTTGCTTATCAAACCTTGGGAATACTTACAGGCATCTATACTTAATGAAAAGTATTTTATTGTATTATTTTGTCATCAGACTTGGTTTGCTTGCTCTCAGTATCTTTGACTCTGGAATTAAAAACTAATAGCTGTTAATTGTGACCCACATTGTTTTACTCTTTTTGTTAAAATGCATTTAAAATAAAATACGAACTGCCAAAAACATGTAAAGTTCATTAAACAGTATTATAAGCACCATGAAAATTCATGATTTAGAGTGACATTTTCATAATCAACTTTGTTTTGAAAGAAATCTTCCTTGTGTTCTGTATTTCATTTTACCTTGAAGAGAAGACATCTGTAGTGGTTTCTCTTAATGCCAACAATCTGTTTCTTAATCTGAACACTGCTTAGGAGGCTGGAGCAGCTGTAGTTCATATGGACGCTAGGTCCATATATATACATCATATGTATATTAGTTTCTGCAGGAGTAAAACACTTGACTCCCTTTTGCAAACATTTAGTCATTTACATTCAGTGTGTTTGCTGGCATATGAGCAAGCACTTGCACAAGTTAGGACATCAGTAAAACTGAGCCTATATATAGCGTCTCAGAAAGTCCAGTGTAAGTGCAATTGATTGGATACTTGGTACCCTGAAATGTCGCTTTCCAGTACCTGTTTTATTCACCTAAAAATGTTCTCTGAGTTACCTTAAACCTCTTCCTGCATTTCTCAATTTCTTTTTTTCATGAGCCGTGAATCACATCCTTGTTGACTTCTGATACGTCTGGATAGCAAAAGATTAATTTCTGGCAGATCTCTTCATTTTTGGTTTGCCTTTTTTTTTTTTTTCAGATGTACATCACAAGCACAATTAAAACAAAGAGTAGCAGGCTAGCCAAACCTGTGCTGTGTCTGGGTACCCTGTGTGCTGCCTTCCTCACTGGGCTAAACCGAGTTTCTGAGTATCGGAACCACTGTTCGGACGTGATTGCGGGCTTCATCTTGGGAAGTGCAGTAGCTTTGTTTCTGGTAAGCCTATCAGTCCTTCCCCATTCCTTTTAAAAGTAGATGTTAAAAAAATAAATAAATAAATAAAAATTACTCCTCCCTTGTGTCCAGCTGCAGCTAATTAACCCAGTTGCTAAGAACTAATTCTAGCCCCATCTAATCGATGTACCATCAGAGAAAATCCTAATATGAAATCAGGTTGATATTAATTAATAATACTAGTATGATGACATTTTTGCTATCATTAGTATTTCAGGATTATTTTATTTTAATTACTGTACATACTCTTACTTGACCGGTCCTGGAAAAATGCTTTGAAGATGGTGTAGATTTTAATTAATGTCAAAAGAAGGAAATGCTTGAGACTTGTTCTCTGACATCACTGTATTGCAAAGCCCCACTGGCTGCCTGGTAGGGGACAAAAATGTAGGATACAGGGTGTTGCATGGAGCTCTAAGCAATGGTCCTCATTCTCCATTTTGTTTCAAGCCATAAAAGATGAGCAGGAGAAAGGAAGATCAGGATAAAATCTCTCCGATCCCCATGTTATCTTTAAATAAAAATTTGTCTCCAACCTGTAATATGAATCTCCATGGCTTTAATATGAGCAGTTTTTTCTGATTCCCACTGCGAAAGTCAATTTAAGAGTAGCCCACGTAATATGATAGGCAGTCACCCCATACATCTGGTCAGGACAGTCCACGTGCTTCCAGTACCTCTTTCTAGCAGCCTGCTCCCAACCACAAGTTGGCCCTGCAACCCTTCTGCCACCAGCAAGTGGCAAAGGCTCCACGGCCAAGCAGAGGAAGGGGTCTCCCCAGAGCACAGAGGAGAGGACTGCTGTGAGATGCCTGCTCTCAGCACAAAACTCACCCAGGCTGCAGCCTGCTCCTTGCTCAGGTGCGAAGAGCAACACAGAGGAAAAGCCAGTGAGGAACTGGCTGCAGGAATTGCTCTAACGGCTGATGTGTGAGCTCCTGCATGCCTTGTCTTCGCTTTGTACCCAGCCTCCAAGAAGGTATGTGCAGCATATGGTCATGCCAGCATCACCAGGTGGGTGCAGTGAGTCTGGTCATGCACGAGGGAAGGCCTTGTGGGATAAACTCTGCAAGAGTTGTGCTGGTAACATGAAGGAATGATGCTGAAGGATCTTGGTGGCATCCAGATGTGAGGTAGATTAAGCCATCAAATGAGCTCTTTTCATTGTTTGGAAATGTTAGTCAGAGTCTCAAGGGGATATTTGGCTGAGAACATGCGCAAAAGGATGGTCCATGTTTCTGGCATGCAAAAGCAAGCAGCGTAGGATGCTGTGCTGTATAAAACATAAGAAGGCTGGGGATGGCTCAGCCAGGAAAGATGAGCCGTTTTACTGAGATGGTCTGGCATACCCAGCTGTATCATTAAATGCCCTGTTGCCCAAGGCTGAGACAGGTGATGCCTTTAACCAAAACCCCAGCTGAAGTTCTTTGCAAAAATTGGCAGCTGAGAGACCCTGGTGGGAATTCCTTTAAGTTACTCCTGTGGACAGAACATGCTGACCTCATTTTTTTTTTTCTTCTGCATTACACAGGGGATATGTGTTGTCCATAACTTCAAAGGCACTCATGGAGCTCCTTCTAAACCGAAGCCTGAAGACCCACGCGGAATGCCACTCATGGCTTTTCCAAGGGTGGAAAGTCCGCTGGAGACGCTGAGTGCACAGGTGCTGTAAATTCACTCACCCATGCCATCACCAAAACACATTTTCTGTTATGGCAGGCTAAAAACTAAAAACTAGTTGTATACATAACTACACGGAGAGCTTGTTTCATTCCCAACATTAAACCCATTGAACAGAAGTGATACAAAGGGGAGATTTTTTTTTTTTAATTTATCTTTTTAAACCAACAAATTCTGTAGATCTCATGCCCCTCTGCACTTCCAAAGCTAAGGAATTTCAGGTGTCCTGTGCAATAACAAATTTTTGCTTAGGAGAATAGATAATTGAGAAAAAAAGTGAAGATAATTCTTTGTAATTACACTTAAGAATGCTTTGAGGAGGTCTGAAACATTTGTTACCCTGAGGATAAACTATGCTGCCCAAAAAAATAATAGTAATTAGTTTTTTATTCTTATTACTGTTCAGTAATTGTTCTATAAGAAGAAATCATATAACTAACTACTCTCTAAGCCATCAGAAAAGATGCTAATAACATTCTCTGAAGTCTGCAAAAAAGTAAGCTACCATGGGCATCATTGTTGATCATGTTTCTGTTAAACTACTAATTTTGAATGGTTTGTGTTGGCACAACTGAACTGTACCCTAAGCAAATGCCACCTGCCAAGAATTTCTGGAAACCAGGAGGAATTTCTGAAATGCCTTGGTGTAATTTGTTTTTCCTTTAAGTTATACTTCCTGTGTTGGGTGGCATTTCATTGCAATGTACTGGATGTGTGGCAGGGTTAATACTAAAACTTTTGTCACAGCCTTTGACAAGTTAACTGAAAATAGGCATTTAAAAAAACATGGAGAAGATGCTGTTTCTAACACCTGGAAATACCATGCTTAATTGAAGAGTCAGTTTTGATTGACTTTCACCAAAGATTTACTGGAAGATTTTTAAATGATCCTGCTTAACTGTGCACACTAACAGTTCTTAACATAACATTAACATCGCAGGTGGACTTACAGTCCAGAAACTAAGTCCTACTTATGCATTCACATTGCACTGTGTATGACAAAAGAGCTGAAGAGATACAAATATTTACACCCTGAGAATTTTTTTGTCTCGTCAGCTATTTATAGCTTCTGGACTGTGAGGTACAGGTGGGGACTAGGCCTTAACTGTTGATGTCCTCTATAATCAAGAAGATGATTTTGTCTGATTCAGGGTATCGGTTTCTAAATGGCCATACATGCAGGAGTAGATCAGGAAAAGAGTGATCCTACTGTTATAAATAAGTTATTATAAAAAAGTCCTTCAGAGTGGCTGCTAATTAGCGTTTCTTCAGATATAGGGGATGCACTGTCCTTCTTGTGCAGATTTATCCATCTGTTCCCACTCTTGTTTTACCTTGTACACACACACGCTGCAGGTGCAGCATGATCCAGGGATGACCCTGAGCTGCCACTGAAGTCCTCGCCTTTGGCTTCCAAGAATCAACACAGTTTCCATCCAAAGAGGACTTCTGTGTTGCAATATATCTGTGTCTGCCTGTGTTTTGGCATACTTCCCCACCCCACCCATGTATGAGTTTAAGCTCTGTATGTTGCCTAGTAGGCATGGAACATAGGAACTACAAACTACATGCACACATCACATGAAGCTGAACTATGTGAAGCTACATCATGGTATTTTTAGACTCTTGGTGACTGAGGACACACACTAGATGGCGTCAGTTGTGTGACTATGTAGTATTTTGAATCTATAGTGGCACATTTCTCTGGACAGAATCCAGTCTGGTGTGAAAATCCCTAGTGAAAAAGTGGCACCTCCTTTTTCAAGCCTGGTAGTGAGGGTTCATAGCCCAGAAGCAGGGCTCAACTTCAGCCTTTCCTACCATGAGCTCAGAATAGACATCACATTTGCAGTCATTTCTTGCTTTTAAGGTGCTTTGTTAGTTGGGCAGCAGATTTACACCTTTGCATTTAGCAAAGGGTTTTTGCATCCATTTCACACACTAGTATATGTAAGTGACAAAATGTGTACAAATGTTCATGTGTTTACATTTTCCTCTTTGCAGAACCACTCTGCCTCTATGACTGAAGTAACCTGAGATGGACATCTGGCAACAGAAGCTATTTTTTATTACCCTCCAGTACAATACTTCAAGACACACAGTTACTAAATGTCAAACTGTGATGACCAGTATTATGTTATGTCTAGTTAGAGGCTAATGTTTTGTACATTTTTTGTATGAGGAAGTGATGTAGCTTGCCCTGATTTTTTGTCAGCTTTAATATTATTATGCCAGAATTTAAAAGCAAAATAGAAAAAGAAAAAAAAAAAAAAAACTTTTCTTGTTTCAAGTGTGCACTGAGGAACTACATCTATGGAATTGTTGGTGTTGTTATGTGATATTTGTACACAGATTTTTTTCATTTTTGAATTTATATATCTTGAGGAAAAAAAAATCACTTTTACCTTTTCTTACCATAAAAAGTGCTTCTACAAGTGGGTCAGATTCTGATCTTAGTAAGCTCAGCATAGATCTGAAGTAATTGCGTATATTTAATTCAGATGAAAATAATGGTGATCAGGAATCTAACCCAAATGAAAATGATACTATCAACAAGTAATAAGCATCGAGCCTTGATTCAGTGAGCTGCTTAAGCATCCCTTAGCATTATGAACTTCTGTTAGCCGTGCAGTTTCCAGACTAATTGGCAGAATTGGAAGTGTATCCTTAAGCATCTTACTGAATCAGAGCCTGATTGTTCTGGTGTGGGTGATTGTGCTAGTTATTGAAGAATAACTAAAATGACGTACTCAGTCTGCAATATAGACAGACTGGACGTGAAAATTTATAGTAGTAGCTGATAGCATGTGAGCTGACTATATCATGTCACTAGATCTCTGTTCCTCCCTGAGGCCCAGCTAAAGCTCCCAGTGAAACCTGGCTTCAGGAATTGACTATGGGGATATACAGCCATCACTGTGGAGCAGAGGCTGCGCTTTAAGTGTTTCATAACTTCATCATAGATTTGTGGGGTAACTGGTAACACTGGTGCAAAGGAAAAGTGACACCACTTCTTCGCCGAAGTGGCATAACCGGGCAGTCAGATTGGCATAACCAAGAAGCCAATTTTGCCCCAACATTGTAGTTTTCACCAAGGGGCTTTGGCAAATCAAAAATAAAAACAAACAAACAAAAAATACTAAAACTGACACAGTCTGTAATAGCAGTCTGCATATTTTGTAAATCCTGCCATACAGAATTTATATCAATACTGCTATTTTAAAATTCAGAAATGTTGTTCAAGGAATAAAAAGATAATGGGGGGTGGGAGGGCACATGGAGAGGAAAAAAAAAAAAGACAAAAAAAAAGAGCCCATATGCCATGGCTTGTACTGGGGCAAAGGCTTCATTACATGACTTTTCACTGTTTCTAGGCTTTTCCTGCATCTCATTCTTCTAGCATGGTGATAACTGCTGTGTGTCTCCTTTAAAGAATGGAGCTTCTGTCTGTACTTTTACTGGAATGTTTACCTCACATTTCCATTTTGGTTCTTCTTGGCTTTTTTTGTATATTTTTTCCAAAACAGATGAAAAAAAAAATCAAAAAAAAAAAAAGTGTAGCCTCGTCTCAGTTATTTGCCTGTGACACAAAGAAAATGCGGGATGTCTGTGTCTTGACACGCAGTGATTCTTCTAGGTTGGTATTTTCTTGTAACTCTACTGATGTCTGGTTCACTCTTAGGAATATAAAGATCAGACCTGGGCCATGCAGGCTTTCTGCAACCATGAGGAATCACTGATTGTGTGCTGGGTCACCCACTACAACCTTGATCCAAATTCCACTGAGACTGGGGGAAGACTGCTGCTGAATAAATTTGGCCTTGGAGCTGGTCCTTGTCCTGCTGCTTTAGGAAGATAATGACATTATGAAAGCTCATCAGCAATGAACACTCCGTTTAATATGCCCAAGCAGCAGCACCTAGTCCGTTCATACTGCAAGAGGCTACCAGTGGGATTAAACTCTAAAATAAAGAATATACTATATCTTTTATATTCTTTATATTCTGTAGCCTACTCTTTCTGTTCCGTAGTCTCGTATACTCTGTAGCGTACTTTTCACAGCTGTAGTGCCCAGCAGTATGGGTCTCCTGAGTGTGCTGTTAGCATAGCATGCATCTTGCATTCTTGGTTAATGCATCAACAAAATTGGTAGTGACATTATTCCCCACTGCTTAGCCTTTAGCACGATGGGATGGACAGTCTTCCTGAAGGTGGAAAATATGTTTTTGAGTTTCCTCCCCATTCTCAGGGATGAAGAAGTATTTGAATCAGGATTTTCCTCTTCCAGAAGGAGTGCTTTATCCTTACGGTTAACGTGCAGTGTGGTAAGAAGGCCCCTTCTCTCCACGGTGAAACAAATGAGCCCTGATGCGTAGAGATGCCTCCTCCTAGAGAAATCTGCAGGTAGATGCAGATTCATAGGCACACGCATGCTTATAGCTATGTTCTGGATGACTGAAGAGATGAAGCTGGGCCTGTCTTACATCAGATTTACAGTGCCTTCAGCCTTTTCCAGTTGACAGATGCCCCCCTGTATGGGCAGCTGCAACCTAACAGTGCATTTTATTTCTCCCTTCAGGAACAATGTATCCACCTCCTGGAATCTGTGACCCTGTGAAAAATCAGACTCTAAACAGCCTTTGGATTTATTTTTTTTTTCAGTTCCTGTTCTGATGCAGACTTATCTCAGTGTGCCATGAAGTTTATGCAGCTTCCATACAGGGACTCAACAGTGGCTTCTGCAGTCTACTGTAAAGACATATTACCTAAAATAAATACTGGCAGCAATGCCTGAACTGTCTGTTTGGGCAGAAGTGACCTTTCTGGAGAGTTCTCTGTCCCCCAGGCAGCTCTTCTCCTGTACCCACAACTGTTCAGGCTCCTCCTGGCATGTAAGTTGTGTCTCATGCAGGGCAAAGGCTCTGGATCATGACCCGATATCAGTAACAACCTTCCTCTGATTTGGTTGAGTACCTGTATGAAGGGGAAATTGGTACATTTCACCAAAACTAGTATAAATAAAGTGTTTGTCCTCCCCCAGTCTTGAATGGGCATGTCCAACAAAACTCCTCTCATTCAAAAGCCTCAGGTGCTGGTCAGCATCTTATGCTACAGACACCTCAGACCATATTTCACATGGATCCAAACAAGCCCCATCTCGTTTGCAACCTTGCATTTCTTGGTAAACACTTCATTATTCATAATTCATTATTTCTTCCAAGCTCACTTGAGGCACAAACCCAAGGCTTAGTACAGATCCCAGAATGTTGAGCCAAAGCAAAGAGAATAATCACATGAAAGCTTTGAAGATCAATGATACGTGCTATGCAGTGATGGACTGCAATCATTACCATCCAATCAGGTCCCATTTGTTTTCCTCCATCTACTACCAACCTACAAAACACAAAACTGTTACAGAAGCTAGAAATGCAAACTTTAATACTCTAGGGCAAGGGCTGGACCTCAAGAGCTTGTACCAATTGTGCATAAGATAATATTCTAACTATTAAATAAAGTAAATTCATATTTGAATATTCCTAAGGAAGGAAGTCCTCAGATTTAATTCACTTGATGTAATGGCTTTTAATGTTGTCACTGAAGAATCATGAAAAGACTCTTCCTCTGGATAGTGATGGTTCCACTGTTTTGGAAAATAGGCTCTACATGTTGTGTATGTGAATCAGCTACCGCTAGTTACACGATGCGCTCATAACTCGTAACAGTTGATCTGCTTTAATTTAGGAACTTTAGGAACTGACTGCCAGCTGGGATACAGGGAAAGGTTTTCATTTGCAAGGAAATGTTTCCTGGGAGGAGGATGAAGGATTGACACTACTTACTCAAGTCAGTCACTAGCACTGTATTTAACATGTCACTGCATTTGACGTGGTGTCAGTATGTTTGACATCCCGTTGATGCTACTTTCACAGGTGAGCAGAGGGCCCCTGGAGCAGGTTACGCCAACCTGTGTTTTCAGAGCTGCCTATTACCTCTCTGTGATTTGGGTGGCCGCAGGCTAACGGTGTGTAGTGAGCAAGTGGCAGAGTCAAGTCCAGATGGATGTGCAAGGCACTCACAGTCACATCCTGTTTTACCAGCCAGTGGAGCAGTTTCTCTTCTGTAGGATTCTGTCAGCTTGTCTTTATGCTGCTACTGTAAGGCCAGCTATTTTCTAAGGGCAAAAGCTTGGTTTCTGGGTATGGAACAAGCACACTCCCTGCATAGCAGTGTAGCCTTTTATTTCCATCCCCTCAGGGCAGCAGCCTGTTCCACATGCTCCTCAGCGGCAGCACTGTACTTACAGAAGGCACGGACTCAGTATCCCTTCTCCACCAGTCACAGAGCTGTGAGGAAGAGAGATTTAGGGATGAATGCAAGCATGACCACTGCAGAAATACACTTTGTGTCAGGTGAAACAGAGTGCAGAAAGGGACAAGAGTAACAGGAAACGCTTAAATAGAACGGAGTAAAACCTGTATTAAAAATAATAAAAATAAAATAACAGAATAAAAGAGCCTCATAAAATCAGGTAGCCAGCCTATTTACTAACATACCACAGTACTACAGAGAGATTGCAGCAGCTGAGTGAAGCTGTGCAGGATGGGGAGCATTTCCATAGCACAACTCTATGTTTTGCTCAGACTTCGCAGCAGGAATTAAGAAGGCAATACTGAATAAAGGCTCGAAAGGGCTCAGGATCTTCCAAAATACAGAACAGCTAAATAAATTGTGAAATCAACTACAGTTTATGTGAATTATTCATGGTTTAAAAAAAAAAGTTCAAGTTTGTTTCAGCGATGGAAGAGGACTCTACTGCCAAAAGGAAGACGAGATACTGATGTATGTTGTGTTTAATAATGGGAGTTTATTGTGAATGCATTAAGCAGAACTAACACTAGTTTTACAAAAAATGACTTCTTACCATGAAATATAGCAGTAGTTGGGCAATTCAGTGACCGAAGCTTTTTAGAACAAAAAAAAATCATTATTTCCGCGGGAGATGGCAAATAGTACAATGTTATTGTGAAACACCTTCGGTGTCTGAAATATGTCAGTCAACTTTTGCTAAAAGCATCAGCTTGGATTAGCTCAGCCAAGCAACATTTGGACCTAAAGCATATTTTCAGAAAGAAACTTCTGGTACCTCATTTTTACCATGTTGTCTGCCTCAGTTTCCTGATGTTCTATAAATGTTTGTTGTTTCAGTCTTCCTGTAAAATACAAAACTACTACTATAAAGCCAGTAACTAGTTTACAATGGCTCGGCACAAAAAGGCAGCTGTATGTTTTCATTTTCTGGCTCTTCTTCCCCAGTGAACATAGTTTTTTGTTTTGTTTGTTTGCTTGTTTGTTTCAAAATGGGCTTATTTCCAGATCCTCCCTTAAAGTATTCAATTCAAATACCCACATCCGATCATTTTTCTTCTTGTATTATTAGTCCTTGCAGCTTATTCCACACGTGTGCTGACAGAAGCATGAGACTTAGACCTCAGAGGATAAGCATGTATAAGGAGACATCAGTATATTTCCTTTGATGGAAAGACATAATTTCACTATAATTTCCAGTGCATTGCTCCCAGCAAGCCCGTGAAGCAGATGCGTGTTACATACCTTATTACATCCAAACCCATCAAGGTGGAAAAAAATAAAACGGCATGCAGAAGTGTCCCTCTGACCAGAGATAGCACTGCAATATGCTTCAGCTCACAAATATCTTCAACTTCCTTACCAGCTGAACCCCTCAGTTTTATCTCAAATGGATCTACAAAAACCAAAACTCTACAGGAACCAAAACTCAGTCCATGGACAATTTTATGGCACAGGCCATGATTCTTAGCCCGTATTTGCTTTTGGTGTGTCCATCTAAGCCCACAGCTAATTTCCAGTTTTGTGCTGCTCACCTGCTTCATTTTAATTATGTGGTACTTAAAAAACATTTAGAGATTTTATACATACCCACCTTATAATCTTTCTCTCAAGAGGTCCCTTCTCTCCTAACATGGGCCATATGCATACTTAAATTTCTTAGAAAACATCCTTGTGTAGGGTATACATGCCACAGATTTTATGGCACAACTGGTGCTGAACTACCTCTCTGCACACAGATTTATCTATTCATATGTGTTTTTCCACAAGGTACAGGAAGGGAGTTGTTAACAGAGAGCATTCTGCAGTGCCAATGGAAACACCCTGTCCCTTTTCACCATGCCATCAAGCATTTAGCATACTGAAACCATTCTGCAATTCCACTGGACTCAAAAGGACACAAGAACATGTTATCTTAAATTTCTTCAGAGCTGCAAGAAGCAGTGCAAGAACTTTGCTGAATAATGAAACTGAGCACCTTAAGACAAAAGCTGCAGCTTCTAAACGTTTCAAGTGGAGTTGGGGTTCAGAGAAGTGAACAGTATAATCCAGCACACTTCTCCTAATTTCACTGCTGTCTTCTCTGATTACAAGCCTGCACCATCAGAACCAAAGGAATTAAAACTAACATGAAGTAATAGTTATTGCAAGGATCAACAGAACCTAAAAATATGAAAATGCAGCCAGAGAATGCTACAAGCTGCCTTGATAGCAGCCACCTTAATAGGACTGTTAAAGAGTTCACCATTAATGAGCTCGAAGAGTTCACCATTAATGAGCTCATAGATTTCAGAGTTCTGCTTGGTACTCACTATGGCTGTGTAGTAATTTGGAGTAGAAAATGTGGAGTTTTATTTGACTATGTCTGTGATGGGTTTTAGAAACATTTCTGACATGATTTTGAGTCTCAAAAGGGGGGAAAAATGCTAGCATACCTCCCCACACCTTCCCTACCAGTCTGCCCGACTTGGTGGCTGGGTTGAACACCACAGCAAAACACAGCAATACACACTTTGTAAAAACCCATTACTCAGTTCAGAGCCAAAGGCAAGACGTTTATGAGGCGCAGAGAAGAAATGCAGGAGCTGGTCCTCTCCATGTATGCCCAGTTGGCTCTGTAGTTGTTAGGCAGCAGGGCAGAGGCCATAAAGCAGGCATTTTTACCTTTACTGACCACACTGTGTCAATGTTTCATAAAGAACTTCTGCTCTTTTTTCAGTATATAACAAACAGAAACAATGAAATCTCAAGACAACTAGAGAAACTTTTATTGGTGATACTCATACACTCGGTTGATATCACAGTTAGAGGACTCTGTTTCAGCTCTGCAGTTCTACCTTAAAAGCACAACCAAAACAAAGGGATGCTTCACAGCACCACTCACTGTTCCCAACAAATCTTCAGGTTTGGGGGTAGCTCTGAGGCACGCAGTTCATCAAACTTTGACCCCTCCTTCACAGGAGTGCTATAGAAAGTCAAGACATCCTGGGCACTGCACATCAGGTGGAGCTGTGAATTGGGGACAGCATGACCAAGTTCTGATGCCAGCTGATCTAGGAGCCGAAACTTTAGCTTATTTTCTTTTAGGGACGTCTGCTGCCACTGATCAGGAAGTGAAGGTCCGAAAATCTTCCTGACATGAGCCTCAAGTAAGCTCTGTATATCCTCCGGAGGAACATAATTCCTGCTGCGTGGTGGGGGACAGATCACACTGGGTTCAGTGGGTTCAGTCTTCTCTTCAATGATTGTGTTTGCTCCTGCTTTTACTTCTTTCTCCTCCTTCCTGTTGACATCAGACAAAAGTATTTTCAGTCTCTTGGCTACTTGGATTTCTAGCTGAAATCAGAGCATGTTTCTATTCCTAGTCACTTAAAATGACAGTCTGAGAAGAGTTTACACATCCTACAGACACGGCAGGTCCGCTATGAACAAAGTGCCACAAAGGTCGGACCCGATGAGCCCGAGTTCCCTTCCAACCCCTACAATTCTGTGATTCTGTAACAAAACTGCCTAAACTAAACTATTGATTTTGCCCCAGATGCTGCTTGGCAGGTGGGTCTTCTGTAAACAGAAATCACCTGGCTCCTTTATTTTATTAATATAAGCAAAAATCCTAACCAGGTTATAAATAAAGAAGGAAATAAGCAACCAAATCGGTTTCAACCAGAAAATAAAGCCTAACCCCAACTATTGCCCACGACACACCCGCGGGCCCTGCAGCCCCCGGCGGCCGGCGCCCCCCCCAGCCGATACCTGCGGGCTCCCCAGAGGAGCCGCCGCGGCGCCGACACGAGGCCCCGGCCCCAGCCGCAGCCCAGCCGCTGCCCCGCCGCCGCCATCAGCCCCGCAGCGGCAGCAGCCATTTCGGGAAGTCCTTCCCCTTCCCTTTCTCCTCCTCCTCCCTCCCCTTCCCTTTCCCTTTGCCTCCCGGCAGCCCGCCATGACGCCACTTCTGCCCGCTCCCGCCCTGCCTGACGGGAGTTGTAGTGCTGACAATAAAAGCTGGGCACGAGAGTATAAGACCTGTTTTCCTTTTTTTTTTTTTTTTTTTTTTTTTGTATTTATTTTAAGTAATTTCGTTTTAAAGAGTGAGAGGTGATGCCACGAAGCTCAGCCGAAGGATACACCCGTGCTTTGATTCTGGTTTAGTGCACATCTACTTTGCCCTGGCCACAAAAGAAAAATACATGTTGGGGCCAGGCACAGCCTCCAGCCGCATCTAGCATAGTGTTGGTGACAGGTGTCCTGAGAAGGAGCAGGAAAGCTTTAGCCAAGGCACAGCTTTCTTTTGCTAAAGTGAGAGGTTCGGGGAAAACTCTTTTCCACGTTTCAGAGAAGCATTGCACTGATACATGGCACAGCAATGAGATACCTGGCGGGAGCAGAGGTTTATTTGAACTTAGGTGTATGGAGACCTACAGGACAATAACTGAATCCAAAAAAAAAAAAAAAAAAAAAAAGGTGTTCACGACTCTGCTGTGAGCTCCTGGGGTGCTTTTTGGCAAGTCACTTGATCTTCCTTCACGGTTTTCATCAGGACAGACTAAATACACACACTAATTACTCAATGACTGGACCTTTGTGAAAGAGTTTTGTTACGTATTGCCTGTATAACACAATGGTTACTAACACACACACAGAATCAACAACAACAAAGTTATGGGAAACCTATTCTCTCTGCTTTCCCTTTCCTTGCTGGCAAGAGCAGTGGGTATCAGTGGCTGCAAGGAGTCGAGTGCTGAGCTTGGTGGCTGTGGCTGCACAAGCACAGTCCTCGGTGGCCCTAGAAGGCCTCCATGTGCAGGTGACTCTCGAGGTTGTCATATGCCTCTCTTCCAGGTGAGGTGTATGAGGTTTCTGAGACAGAGATCATATCATTTTCTGGATTGTATGCTCTTTACTGTTTGGTGGGCTGCTCCAAGGCGTTACCACGTGATGGGAGTAGCGTGTCAACTGGTGGATATCCTGGTATGACTTTAGTTCTGCTGTTTCTGCCATTTATGGCAAAGGGCAGAGCTGCATTTTTTCATAACAACCATCTGGCAGTGCTTTATTTAACAGAGCTTAGCATCACTAACAACTACTTGGCAACATATCAAAGGTCAAACTGTGGGCATTTGGCATCAGCCTAATTATTCAAGTTATGACAATTGGATAGGCCAAGATCCTTCCCTGCACGTTTAATGTTGATTACCATGAAAATGCTACAATAAAAGCACCAAGATAAATAGGCTTCGGACAGCACTAACTCAGCCTGTGCAACCCTAAGTCAGTGTATGGCAACCTTGCTGAGCTGAACCAAGCGCATGATTCTGCAGAGGCCCAAAAGGTTTTTTGTGGTAACGTTGCTGATCTGTCTGGAGTCCAGTGCAATGCTTGTCACATACATCTCCGAACTTTCCTCAGTTTTTGTCTTCAGTTAGCAGAATTAACATCTCCAGTTTTATCACTGTTGGATTGTTTCACTTAGATCTGCTCAGAATTTCCCAAGATCACCAACAATAGCACTTCAACTTAATTTTTGCATAGGCGACTGAGAACCACAGAGGTGTGAAAGAGACTGAAAAGTTTATACAGAATAAACATTTGTGAGACAGAGACTGGTTTTGAATTACTGTTTTATTCGCACAATTAAGACAGGTTTAAAGAATTTGGCTGCAAAAATGTGGTAAGGGGCAAGGGTGACTAGTGGTACCTACTTAATACGCCTACTACTCTAGGAACTAAGTTTAAACCAAAGGGAGAGTGGATTCATGATTCAGTGTTAGTTATTGTTTATTACATGGAAATAATTCTTCATTTTTAGAATGTGTAGATGAAAAAAGAATATCCCCTCTGTAAATTGTGAAAGTCAAGGCTAGAAGAGCAAGCTAATCCATTTCCAGTTTTGTTCAGAGTAAGGAAAATTAGGTTTCTTTGTTTTTCTTTCCTTTCTGAGCACCTTTCACCACATGAAGCAGGACAGGACAAAGGCAGATTCCTGTGCTTTCAATAGGTGTAGCTGGCAGTGAAAAGTGACTGCGTGGCAGCTGCATCAGTCTTCCCAGACACAACATACTGTCCTCTGCAAGCTAAACTATTAATCTGAAAAAGAAACAAAAAAAGAGGAGATCATATTAGCTTGGAGTAAGAAAGACAACTGTAGAAAGACAGTAGCAGTGAACAAAGTGCAAAATTGTGGAAAAAGGAGTCAGCTGCTGAATTCACTTATTATATTTATGAGCTAGCTTAGTTTTGTGACACTGTTTGATGGTCGCTAGCTGGTTGACAGTAAGGGGAGCATTTTTCTTCAGACAAACACTCCGCGGATGTAAGTCTACATCACAAAAGAAAATTATCCAGCTGTTTCTTGCATTAGATTTCTGTCACGCCAACTAGAATAATATCCTCAGTGTACAGGAAGCACCAAAAAGGGCAGGAATAAGAGGAACATTAGGAAGGTGACAATATGTCTCCAAAATAACACAGAGACGTATGACTCCTCTCTGACACAGAAAGGAGGGAGCAGCTCCTCTTGGCATCAAGGGGAAGGCCTCGTACCTGCGCCCGCTTACGGAAAGCCTCCTGTGCAGCCTTCTTGTTCTCTGATTTGCCCAGCCATGCTGCCAGGGCAGAGGCCTGCAGAGCCCTTCCGTAGGAAAAGGTCAGTTTCCAAGGTTTAGGCAGAGAGGACTGATTCATAGCATTCAGGTTGAGAGAAGCCTCCTCTTCACTTTGACCTCCAGACAGGAAGCAGATTCCTGAAAGAAAGAGACCTCAGGACTTAGAAACTGGGGCGCCCCAGCCGCCAAGCCACCATCCCTGACCTCTGTGTGCCAGAGAAATGAGCATGTCAGATGGAGGAGCAAGGCCAGTAGGAGTGACAGTGTGAAGGGATATATGGGAACAAATCAAGAATCACCAGGAACAGCAGCAGGCACAGTGCGGAGGAGAGTAGTGACGGTTGCTGCAGCTACATCCTGAGGGGTGTATTTTTTGGTGCAGGCATGCCCGGCTGTCACCATGTTGGGTTTCAGCAATGTCCCCTCCAGGTAGACATGATGATCGTTCAAGGCCTTGTAGACAGCAGCCAGAACCTGGGGGAGCGAATAGGAGGATTGAATACACATCTGTGCTCAATGCTTTACCTCAGCCTACTATGGAGAGACAGCTCATTCCTTGGAAGTGGGAGAAGATCAAACTAAATTTCTTGAAATTTGTCACAGGGGTTGCAGCCCTGGAGGCACCGATACTTTTGTGATGACTAGGACACTGCTTTCCTTTTTTATTGGATTTGTCCTTACAAACTGACATACTGAACAAGGAATAAATGACTTTATAACCAATGTATCCTTTTCAGCTCAGGAATGCTTATATTGACAGTTTGACTGGAAATCCAAAAACAGGGATTCTGCTCTCACATTTGCTACTAGCTAATTATTTGACTATGAGTGACCCATTTCTGTGATACAGTTATGAAGGACCTTTTTGGTCAAAACTCATTGAAATCTGTCAATGCAAACCCTGCATAAGATTAACTACTGATTTGTGAGGGGGCAGAGATCAAGAATCTTACCTTTTCTGTGACATACTGGCAGCGCTGGAGATCGTGGTCTCCATCAGGTAAGACTTCTGGCTCCACAATGGGCACCAAGCCATTCTAAGGAAGGAAAAACAAGGAAGTTTTTGGAGGTGGGAAAGAAAAACTGTCCTGGCTGTCTGTATTGTCTCTGGTGACATGCCTTCTTGCTGCACTGCCCTTTCTCCACATTTCCCAAGACCCTCACAGAGATCCACTGTTCACAATACCTAGTCTATTATCAGAGGGAACAGTGAAAAAGGGACGAAAACATCTCAAGGAAGGCTGCAGAAGGGTAGATACCTGCTGGCAGATGCTGGCATAGCGTGCCAGTGTGTTGGCATTCTCTTGGATGGCAAGTTGAGAGGGTGTTGTGCTGGTGATCTTCAACACTGCACGCCACTTGCCAAAGTCAACACCATCTTTCTTGTACTGGGCGCAGCGCTCAGACAGTCCATCCAGTCCTGCATGTGAAAGAACAGAGCTTCAGTGAGAACAGCTCTTTCAGAAATAACTCTGAAAAGTATCATGACACCAGCCAAGGCTGCAACTCCTGTTGAGTCACCCCATGACTTTCACTAGTCATAGCTAAGGCTTCTTAGATCTCTCCTTACCTTCAATGGTGGTTTCTCCATTTGTTCCTGCTAGGGGCGATGTGCCTTTATCCAGCTGAAGAGACAGCAGAAACAGAAAGAGTTACAGAGTGAGGGAGGTCAGCCTGAGCCTTGCACCCCAGAGCTAGTCTACCTTTGCAGATTAACTGTGAGTAAAGTATAGGGCTGAACAGACTGCTAGTGGAAGGAAGGGAAGGGCTCCAGTAAAGGGGAGGAACAGGAGAGAACTGGGTCATGGGGGCAACATGCAGGTGGCTGTGGGGAGTAGATCAACAGCTCTGTCAGCTGCAGAAAGGATTTAATTAGGTTATTGCATGGAAGGATGTAACTGCAGTGAATGGTAAATATATGGGTGCTGTTGGACAAAAGGGTCCTGCATCGGTTGCAAATGTTTCACTGGTTAGTTGTACAAAAGCAATGCAGAGAATGGTGGCAGAGACATTCTAGGGATTTCAAAACCGAAAAAAAAAACAAACAAAAGTTGTTGTTGGGAGTGAGTATAGCCCCCACACATGTACAGATACTCACTTTTATTCCCACCACAATGCCTTTTTCTTTGATGATAGCTGGAAACGGTTTTCCACTGCTGTCTTTCTGATAGAGAGTCTCATGGAAAAGTATCACTCCCCCAATGCTCTGGTTGATGGAAGTATCAGAAGAGAAGAGTATCTCTCGAAAAGCACGGCGATTTTCCTCTGTGTTCTCCACGTTGATCCTCTGCAGCCTGTTCCCCATGGTACCTAGAAAGGTGGCCAAAGGCCAGACAGAAATGTGTTAGGCCTTGCTGCCCTGGTCCAAGAATACAGTAATTAGAAAGAACTGGGGCTTCAGTGCAGCAGCACATAATTTGTCAGCATTTGCATCCCTGTTGGCTGAGATGTGCCTGCTCAATCAATGGACTTTTACTTTTTTTTTTTTTTTACTCTACTGAATTCAAAGATGAAGCAAAATGGGGACAAAAGTTTGGGTATTGCTAATTGATTGCTATCCAGAACTCACCCACTGATTCATCTGCAGCTAGGATCCCCTTTCCTGAAGCCACGATCCGCTGAGCAATGTCTGAAAGAGCTTTCTTCTGCTCTGGAGACAGCGCTGGGAACTGGTGAGTCATGGTGACTTATCTGTGGGAGACAATTACAGTTACAAGCTGAAGGGAGACTGTATGCACGAACCATGAGCCTGAGGCACCAGGCATCAGTATTCCTATTGGAGGCCTCTCGGTGCTTGTCCAGTCCACATTGTCATGACACATGCCCAGAAATCCAGTGTTAGTTCTTCTTGGTTTGGTATGTCTGGCAAAACTAGAAGAGGGAAATGCAGGAGCTACATCCCAACACATCCTTCTACTGCAGAAGTGGGAAAGACTGCGTTTCGCATGGATTTGCTCACAGACTAAAGGAAGGTCAGTGAGTCAAAAAAAATAATATGTGCCAAACTAACAAGTATGCTAATTGTGGGTACTGCAAACTTCTTTGCAAAGCACTTCGGACCTGTTGGTCCTAATCAGAAGACTGACAATTATCACATAGCTTGCTTTTGCACTCTTCCTAACGGTGCCCCTTCTCCCATTCCCTGCCCTGTGTTGGCAGTACTTGCTGCTTTGTCTGCTTGCCTTTTCGCCTCTGCTGTCCTGCCTTGCTCTGTAGTTCTCTCCTCCCACATGGCTGTTCTCAGAACTGTACCATGTTGCTTGCTCTGGACAAGATGTGGGAGTTGAGAAGGATTTACCATCCATTTCTGTCTTCTCACCTCTGGCAGAGGTTTACCAGCTGCACATATCCTGCACCTGAAATCCAGGTTCTGTCTTGTTTTGACAAAATGTTTGGTATTATTAAAGTTCTCATTAAATTGGATTAAAATATAATTTATCATCTGAATAGTCCACAGTAATTCACTACAGGTAAGCACCTGTGAGTTTGAGCCGTGAAGGCTCTCTGTTGTCTGTTCATCATCTTCTGTACCTAGAGGACCACCAGTGAAAGTATCAGCAAGTGGTACATCCATGAGATGAATCATTAAAAACAAGACCAAATATCTCCACTAACAAGTTTTATTCCAGAGGAACAGGCCTCTGGGTAGCATCTGCACCTTCTGTTTCCCTAATTCAGCCCTACAGGGGCAGGGGACATGTACAAGCATACATGCAGCCAAGCCCTCCATCCTCTCTCCCTGCCCACTGCCACTACATCGCCAGGCTCCCTGTGTAGCCTTCCCCATTGAAGGGCATAGTAGACAGTAACAGGGGTCCGGCTGCTACTAATGGTGTGGTAGATGCCGACATCGGTGGAGTTCTGTGCACCATGCCATGCAAAGTGCTGCCCAAATTTCCTAGCAACAATACTATCACACTGCTCTGACTGCTCTGGTGTCTCTCGTTTAAAGTTGAAGGTGTTTGTACTGTTACTGTGCAAGGTTTAAATGGTATTGTCTGTCAGTAGAGGCTGGTCAGTATCCAGATGTTTTGTTTTTATCTTTTTGTGATTTTTTGGGGGGCTAGAATTTATCCTACGTGACTTAGCAGCACTGAGTTATTCTAGGTTTAGAAGAATTTCTAGAGAGTGATGAAGAGTCCATTAAATGAAGGGGGTCTCTTCCTCTCCCAAGTGCTGAAGTGCATTGCTGTGGTCTTGCAAAGCAGCTTTTGCTGAACTTTCTATGGCCAGAGCTTTGGGAAGCATCCTTCTACAGTGGTGGCTGCAACTTCATTACTCCTGGTTTTTATCCTGTTTAGCCCACCTAAAAAAACTTCAACTATGGTTTATGCTACATAGCTATAAAGCAGATCTCTAACCTTCCTCACCACCTGCTTTCTGTGTCTGATATGTCTCCTGCAGAACTCACAGAAAAAGGTAACTGCCTTTTTACCGTGATTACTGTAATAGTTAATGTTGTAAGCACTTCAGCCAAACCTGTAAATTGCTATGCAAAATGATAAGGAACAGCTCTAGTAGTTCACAGTCTCAGTGAAAAGACTGCCAAATTTTTAGAGAATGTGACCTAGTCCAAGGTCGAATTAATGAATCGCTAAACCAGTAAGGGGATTTCAGAGCTGCAGTTTGGAGGTGTGTTACAGCATAAGCAGGTGTATCCAGATAATCTTTAATCCATCTAGCTGAGTTACAAGATCATCAGTCACTCTGGTTACATTATTACGGGTATGCATTCTCTCCAGTAGTGCATTAAACAATGATACTAATGTCTTTTGTATTTTGCATGTTCCTCGTGCTTGCAGAAAGAGAAACAGAGACAGTTATCACCCAAAACCAGCCTGCAAAGCAAATTGCTGAAACATGGAAATACGAGATTTTAGTGGGTAATACTGGTCCAAGTGTGTGCTCAGGGAGACTGAAACAATAAAGTGTAGTTCCACAAGTCAGAGATGAATTGGAAGACAGTAAGTTTGTTCCAGTTTTCATGCAAGTATCCCATAGAATGTGAAGAAGTAGATGGAGACTTGACAAAAGGCTCCCCAAAGCCTGTGATCTGTAAGGCTGTGGTGAGTGGTTCCCAGCTGCTCTGCCGAGCTACAAGGAGCAATAAAACACACAGTGTGTCTAACTGAAATGGTGAATAAATGAGTGCAAAAGAGCACTTGTCAGGGGAGTGATAGCTCAAGGTCCAAGATCTTCAAGGACCCTTTGTTTAGGGTTTTTTACTTTCCTGTGAGTCTCTCATGAGGGATATAATCACTAAGGATCTTCCCTGCTGGATTCTGGAGTGGGTGACCCTGCTGTAAGGTACGGCTCTGGGCATATTGAGGGGGCTGGAGAACACTTACAATTCAGTAACACTTCTTACAGCTGCCTTTTAAAGATTAAGCTCCCAGCACATCCACTGAAACATTAATGACTCTTACAGAGGCAGTCTCTCTGGATGTGTCACCACACGTGTCCTGAGGAAAAACAGTTGCAGCCAGGCAGGCAGCTCACTTCATTCTTCCATGAATGAAGCCTCTTTGCCCTATCCCTCTGCTTTATTTAATTTTTCCACTTTTTCAAGCAGGGAAAAGCTGGAAGGAACTTTGTTCTGAGTAACAGTATCTAGAAGATGTCCCACCAATATTTTCAAGAAGATTTATTTTTATTTACCCATTTTAGGCTGTGGGCTAGTGTCCTAAGTATCATAAACTCAAGTCATTTCACATTAATTTGTGTAAGTATAGGACAGCAATTATTCTCTTTTTATTAACCACTCCTGTAATGTATTTTTAAAAAGTGGAAGAACAAACAAAGAAATGGGACTGCACAGAATAAGTAACAACAGCTTAATGTCTACCTGGAGTTTTTGTCAGGCTTCAGCAACTTAAACAAACCAAGTTCTTTGTTCAGTCCCCAACCTGTGACCAGCAGGGGACAGGAGTGGGGAGAAAGAGAATGGCACAGTTGTAAAAGTAAATATCATGAAAGTAAATATCATGTTGCTGAAGTCTCAAGTTTTTCTCAGCCACTGTAACAGAGGACTGCAGGGGAAATATCTACATGGATATCAGCACAAACACTGTGTCCTGTTAATATTAATAGTGAGAACCAAAGGGCAGAGGCAAGTTGTACAGCAGAAGGAACAAACTGTTAAATCACACATCAGATCATCTTGTAAAAATTAATATTCTTCAGCTTCTTTTATTTCCAGACACCTGAAGTGACTGGCATTTTCTAATCTTACAGAAAATCTCACCTGAGTCTTGGTTAGCAGGTGGGAAGGGATCAGATCAGCATCTGTTTTCTCTTGGGTCTCTTCATTGCCTTCTTTTATAAAACTGTTTCCAAATGTGCTGGACCAAACTCTCAAAATATTGTTTGTGTCCAACGCATGTAGCTTTGGCTGCTCAGCTACTGGTAAACACAGCCCTTCAACATCACCCCTGACAGTCAGCAAAACAAAGCACATGTGCATATCACTGCGCTGTGCATGCAGGAGATTCTGCTTCAGGCCAGTGCACGTTACAGGGTTCGCAAAAGCAGAAGTTGCACGTACAGATAAATGCATGGTGTTGACAGGGAGAATGAAATGTGTTCAAAAATTTAGGCTGTGACACTTTGGGCACAGTGTAAACCTGACTGGGTTTGCTCCTCATTCATAGATGTATGAATTCATGGGAGGGTCAGTCCCATGATGTGGTGCACACCTGATACGCTCTGTACAGCCAGCAGATCTATTGGCCTCACTTCCCTGTGCAGCTCTGTTAAAAACCTTTGCCTGAGTATGTTTGGTTCCATGGCCGCTGGGCAAAACAGGGGTACAGATGGTTGGACAGCCCTGGCACCGTCTTGCTGACGGAGCACATTCCTACCTAGCCTGCCGCAGACACCCAGCTGGCAGCAGCAGCTGATATGCTCCATTGCAGTGTGACCATTCAGGGCAGCCAGGTCAGGGCGTGAGGGTGCCAGCAGGAACACCGTGAAGTTCAGCCAGAACAGATGCCCAGACATGTCCTGGGACAGCAGCGATCCCACCAGGGCCACTGAGGCTGGGGAACAGC